>NC_056737.1:1525221713-1525449207 GCF_019279795.1 Protopterus annectens | reverse complement strand
ATTAAAATTAAAATGCTGTCCGCCTATATTATTATGAAATATAGAACTTAATTAATGCATAAATATATAAAAAATGCATAATAATATACTATCATACTAAAAATACCATACAATTGAAAATATATTACACATATCTATTATATACAATATTTTAAAATGTGTAAATGCATATATGCAAACACTTATACAACCATGCATCCACCAACAAATATATACATACATATATGTACATATGTACACACTCTTATAAAAAGCACACATTTAATAAACATGCATAAATATATACATTTCATAACCTTTCCCTTTGCCTCTACATCAATATAGGCTTTAGGCTGACAGCATTGTTTAGATCAGGAGACACATCTGCCTGAAGCCTAATAATCCATTCTAATTCTTTTAGCTCTATACAGTTATTTATATCTCCCTTCCTTAGACTAATATCTACTACAGCCAATACTCTAAATCTAAAAACATGCTTTTCACCTTTGTCCATAATATGTTTACTCAAAGCGCTTGTCAATATTTTTCTCCTAATCTCTGATTTATGCTCAACTATTCTCTCTTTTAACTTTCTAATGGTTTTGCCCATGTAGAAAGATACACAGGAGCCTCAGGAGCTTGCTATGCACCACAACCTAGACCAGGTGATGGGTGACAGGTTCCTGTCCACACCCGCTCCCAGGGGGGTGATCCCCATCCCTTGAGGTGGATTCCACCCGGAGGTGGTGCAGGACTAATGGATGAGGAGGTCCCAGGTTGGGCCTCAGACGTGCTGGTGTCCAGTTCCACAGCCAGCTGAGGTGGGACAGGTGGGTCCACTGGGACCCACATTCCCATACTTGCTATAGTGTTTATGGTTTATCAACATATGTGGGTTAGTAATAGTCAACACATTCCAAGATTAGGTATAACAGCATGCATAGATATTCCCATTAACCCAGACACCAGTTATGGAACAGTTGCATAACAAACGGAACACATGCATATATGGGACCACAGTGGTAATAACAACAGCATGCAGGTACATTGATGGCACCATGCCACCAATGTGTGAGTATTGCAACATAGCATATGCCTAGAAACAGATTTATATAATTATCAAACAATAGGACATATGTCATAGCATTACAGTGGAGTCATCACGTACCAGTTGAGGTGGCTATTTAGTGTATTGTTGAAGATATGGTGGAGGGGAGAAAGATGTCAATTAACAACTAGCATATTCCTGTAGTTTGCATTACTTTCCTAGTCAGTGCTGTTATCTGTACCTTACAAGTATTACTACACTACCATATTGCCTTAGTTTGGACAGTGATATGGCTGTCAACAACTATATACATGGACTGGTTTTACCTGCAGTATACACCCCTTACCTGTATACCTGTTGAGGAATTGTTTGTTAATACTAACTGTTTCTACACATACTCCCAGATTCCAAGTTGATGTTATGCACATACCTGTCCATCTCTTTTTGCTCAGACTCTAGCCATGTCTTAACCATATGCAGGTGAACCAGGACATATGTAGAATATTGCCTTCTTCAACCTTTAGTGACTTACAACACTCTTATACAAGATTTCCTACACAGTTATATTATGTAACACAGTGTGGGTGACAGTGATCAGTGATACCTTATTATTCAAAGCAACTGCAACACTCACAATGCCATACAATACCAGAGTAAACAGTACCAGTACAGGGTATCAAGCTTTTATTTCTTGGCAAAATGTTCATATCTGACGGACCTGTGGGAGCAATGTTTGTTAGCGCTACCTGAATGTTGCCACACAAAGTACCAGATTACACATTAGTATTATGCACATACATCTCATTCTGTTACTGTACACACTCTGGTCACAGCTTGACAACATGGGGGTGTAGATGGGACATATGTGGCTTATTACTCTTATAACATTTTGGGGAGTTGCTAGTGTGACAGGTTTGTTCTTATAGATTTGTGTCAATCAGTTGTATTTTCTGTTTGCTGCCTAAACAGCTGGGATCATCCCACTGATTTCCCAGGGGGACAGGGTGACAGGCAGCAGATATGGGCCAATATACTGGACATTCTGGACTTATCTTTACAGTTGTGGGGTATGATTCTGTATGCAGCCTACTTCCACTCCCCGGATTCAGGACATGGCTTTGTCTGCTAAAACTAAAACACTGTTCATCACAGTTGTGTGTGCTATATAGATATTACTGTGTATCTCTTATCTAATTTCTGTCTTATACTTCTCCTGTGGTTTTACATTCTGACCTTGTATTACAACACTCTTATACAGGATTTCCTAGACAGTTATATTATGTAGCACAGTGTGAGTGACAGTGATCAGTGATACCTTATTATTCAGAGCAACTGCAACACTCACAATGCCATACAATACCAGAGTAAATAGTATCAGTACAGTGTGTCAAGCTTTTATTTCTCGGCACAATGTTCTTATCTGACGGACCTGTGGGAGCAATGTTTGTTAGCACTACCTGACTGTTGCCACACAAAGTACCAGATTCCATATTACTATTACGCACATACATCTCACTCTGTTACTGTACACACTCTGGTCACAGCTTGAAAACATGGGGTTGTAACATGGGGCTGTAGATGAGACATACTTGGCTTATTACTTTCGTAGCAGTTTGGGGAGTTGCTAGAGTGACAGGTTTGTTCTTATAGATGTGTGGCAGTTGTATTTCTTGTTTGCTGGCTATATGTCTGGGATCATCCCACTGATTTCACAGGGTTACAGAGTGATAGGCAGCAGATATGGGCCACTTTACTGGACATTCTGGACATATCCATACAGTTGTGGGGTATGATTCTATATGCAGATTACTACCACTCGCAGTATTCGAATCATGGCTGTGTGTGCTAAAAATGCAATAGTTCACATCTCAGTTGCATGTGCTATTCAGATTTTGTTGTCTGTCTTTTCACTGCTTTCTGTCTATTTGTCTCTCAGTTTTACTAAATGACCTCTGGGGATTACACCAGTCATATACAGGCATTCTTACACATTTTATTTATGTTGCACAGGTGGGTAACAGTGCTTAATACAGCAGTACTATTAAGTGATTACAAATCTACATTACTATATGATACCAGAGTAAACACATGCACTCTAGCAGTTAGACCTTTATTGTCAGGCTATTATGCTTTTATTTACATACAACCAATATGAGACTCTTCTTGCCATATTCTCTGGTGCATGCAGTACTTGCCTTAAACACCACAGGTTTTATACTGACAATTAACTTACTAATACTTTTAGATTTATTTCCTATGACAGTACATGCAAGAGTATTACTAACCTGCCTTGCATCGCAACCTCTCCAAGAGATATCCATGAGCATCCTGGTTCGTGGCCCGCTCACTTGCCACTGTGAAGGACATAAGAGGAATATTTAGCCATACCTATCCATAATATACATGAGCTGGCAATTATTAAACAGGTAGTGGAATGATACTTAAACACAGCTGGGACCACCTCTGCTGTCCTAGCCTCTTGGATCCACTGATCCATGAGATCCCCCTTTCACCACTTCAGGTCAGCATAGTGATGCCTGACCTGCTCACCAGTTCGGGGTATGCCAATGGCACTGGTGAGGTCATGGGTGAGATGGTCCCAGGCTTCTGCTTTATATTGGGAACCCTGGTACTGGCCCTGCAGCAGTCTCTGCTCATGGTCTTTGAAAAGAAGTCCTGTCATGACTCTAGACTCCTGGATGCCCCAGCACTGCACCCAAAAGTGCACTCCCTCTCCCCTTCCTGACATGGTGCCTGCAAGGGGAAGCTACAATCAGTTATGAGATGTATTCCCACCTGTTGGGTTTAAGCAGGGCTGATTTCCCACACTTTGCAGTGATTGGATGGTTTTGAAAAGGCTAAGCTATGGGCAAACCTGCTTACATAAGGTTGGCATTATTTAAAGGGGTATACCACTGGGCAAATTGAATTAGCTGGCCTACACATTGCTTACACCTACTAATCTGGCCTGCAATGCTTAACATTACTTAATATTTACTTTGCATTATATTTGCTTTTTGGCATTGATTTATTATTCATTACATGTTATATATATGACTGGTATCCATAATTCATGTGTACGCACACTGTATGGGGTCCTTGTGTTTAAAAGGGGATTTCAACACTGTATTACAATTACACCTAACATCTGGGCTTACTGCAGTACTCCAGTTTACATATTTATGTTATGTAGTAGGTTATAGAACCTATGACTGTATACTGATTCCTTTCACATGTTCAGTTTGATTTTCCTATAGTGAGGATTTGTTTGGTGATACCTCAGTCTTATATACTGTTGTGCTGACTTGGTGGTTAACTACTGTGACTATAGTGTATAGGGTCCTGGGTTCAAGATCTGCAAGGCTATTCATTTTGTTGCTGGGCAGAACAGCGGCTGTTGGACACAGAGTGATAAAGGCACTTTTAAGCACTTGTAAGCAGGTTTGCACAGGTTTGCACGAGGGTAAGCTATGCTAACTTTCAGTAAAATATGCTTACAGAGAGTTAGCTTCCATATTGCTTAACTTGTGTGCATATTGCTTACCCCCGCGCAAACGGGCTTAAACCTGCTTACTGGTGCTTGCATATACTTATTCCCGCTTACTACTGCTTAATAGTACTTACACTTCCTTACTTGTTCTTACTCCTGCTTACCACTGCACTAATTTAGACAGCAATTTCTAATGGTTCTTGGGAAGGTGGGAGATTTGGAAGCTGTATGGAGTTATTATTCATTACACATTTTGCCTTCCATTTGTATCCCTGAGTCCTGTGTACATATACTGTATGGGGCACATGTGATTATCTGTGGACTTTGCAACATTATACATACATACATACATACAAATGTTAGCTTGCCAATATGGCAAAACACTTGTTCCCATAATAAATGTTCAGGCTGTTCTTAAAAATATCTAAACTAGTACTTGCTTTAATGTAATTTGGTAGTCTGTTCCAAGCATCAGCTACTCTGCCAGAGAACCAATTAGTACACTTCTCATTCCTATAGAATCTTCTACATAGGTTATTTGACAATTCTCTAGTACTTTTTGATAACCCCAAACATTCCCAGAGGTAGTTGTCCCTAAATACCTTATATACCTGAATAAGATCTCATCTTAAATATCTGTAAGAGACACTGTACAAGATCATATATTTTAGTCTTTCATAATAACTTAGATTTTCACATCCATGGATGCCCTTAGTATATTTCCACTGTACTCTTTCCAGTTAATTCATGCTTGTTTTCCGATAGGGTTTCCATATTGTTATTCCATACTCAAGTTTGGGTCTAATGTAACTAGCTAACAATGACTTCATTATGTTTGATTTCCTAGATGTTATACATCTTTTTATACAACCTATAGTTCTATAACTATCAGTAGCCAAATGGCTGATATGATTAGAAAAACTCATAGCTGAATCTACCCATATACCCAGGTCCTTAAATGAGTCTACAGTTTCAATCACCGCGTGCTGTATTAAATATTAACCTTTCAATTTATGCCTCCCAAATCTCATATGCTTAGTTTTTGATGTATTTATTAACATATTATTCTCCTGTACCCAAATGGTCAAGTTAGTCAAATTATTTTGCATTATGACACTGACACCTCGCATCTGCATTTAATGCAGTACTCCAGTTTACAAATATATGTTATTTAGTAGGTTATGCAACTAAAAATATTGGTCATAATGTGATTTGACATGGAAAATGGAATGTAATGCAGTGGGACTTGAACCGGGAATGACTGCTCGTAAGGCGAATGCTCTGCTCACTACACTATTGATATACTGCTTCATTTGCATAGATCTTCCTTTTTATCCTCTTCTGCCATTTAAGCTGCATTAACCATAGCTAAGCGATGGGCAAACCCAATTTAATCTGTTCCATAAAAAAAGTATCTTTATATTGTTTGTGTTTACTATTGCTCTTGTACACTTCTGCTGTTCTTCATTGCAGGGGCGTGTATATTCTGAGAGCTCTGCTCTCAGACACGCCCTCTGCACTCTTACACCTCCATGTAAGATTAGGAGCTCAGGCAGTGCGCCTTCATTAATATGCATGGTGCGCTGCCATCCTGCTCATAAACGGCTGCTTCCATGCAGGACTAAGCTAGTCCTGCATGGAAGAATAGTGAATCTGGGGGTATGTGTGAGCAGGATATATATGATGCCTTTTTAAGTTAATAGAAAGGAAACACATTTTATAATTTTACCAAATAAGAACAGAATACATTAATTTCATTATGTGCTAGCGATAAAAGTTTTTATTAAACCTGTGGATAAGCAAGGGATCACAGGACATTTGTCGGAGATACTTGGGAATATTTCAGCTAATGCTCTAGTGAAGCATATAGCTAGCAAGGGATCACAACACAAGTTTAAATTTAGGATTCTACAAGTTATTTATGTGAATAATAGTGGGGGGAGTATTATAAATAAGATAGAGATGTCTGAATATAAATGGATACATTATTTTTGAGCTGAACACTGTCCAGGACTTAACACCAGTGTTAGCATCAAACCAGTTTTAAAAGACAAGTGTGATGTTATTTAAAGTATTTCATATATGTTTTAATTTGATATAGTTTTTTGTTGTTGGGCACTTTAAGTGAGGTTAATTGATTGTATGAGCTGATTGGCTGCTTATCATTTATAAGGTCTGTAGAAGCCTTGAGTTTTATGCACTGATGAAGAGTTTTACTTGGAAAGCTTTGTCATTTGTTTTATTAAAACGTTATAGAGCATTGGACTTCTGGATTTATTCTGTGGTTTGATATACATTTGTACTTCGAAGTTCTTTAACTGTTTATGTGATTTTTATACATTTTTTTTGTTCTGCTAACACCAACATGATTCAGCCCTACATGGATTTTATCTGAGGACATAGTGGCCCATTTCTGCTAGTCAGTAACCCCAGCTCATTTGCATCCAGATCCTTGCAAATTCCCTGGATACTTACTACTCCAGGGCCTGCCTCCTTAGTAACCACTGGAACCTGCCATTGTACAGTCTGCATGCAGGGCATTATTATGCATTATTTTTGCAAATGTCTTATTTTCAGTTTTTCAGCATTTTATTTTATTTTATTTTTTGCATAACAGCATGTTAGTGCGTTGCTGCATGCCATACAAATGTAATATGCTTATTAAAAAAAATTATATTTTATAATGATTTGCATTGCTTTTTGGACTTGCTGGGCATCATTTTGGCCATTTCCATCCCTACATTGCAATATCCAACCTTCTTTTTGGGCTTTTACAGCCCCTGTTTAATTTTTACATTTCTGTACACGTTTACTTTCCGTGTACATTTCTGACAACAACATGCCTCCTACACGGATACAATTCAGCTTACTGGATTTCAGATCACCCTCATTTGCATGGATTTTACCTGCTTATGAGGTGATTTGCATTCCACAGACACTTCCGTGTCTACATGCTTGTGGGCGCCCCTCTGCTCTGTTTACGCGATTGCTCAGCTGCCAGTTTCCATGTTGGGGCCGTGCCACTATGCCCACATGGAACATCAGTCTGTGTAGGCTTTATTGAGCTCCCCCCATAATTTATAGGAATTAGAATATTTTTAGAGTGGATGCAAATAAAATAAGCCATACTGGTAGTCACCCCACATTGGAGTGACAGCTTGAAAAATGAATTTGAAAGTGATCAAAATGAAATGGGAGAATTTGTAAATATCAAAATGTTAGGAACAAGGAAAAGTGGAATGTGGAATTTTTGTAATTTCAACTTGGAGGGAGACAGAGTCCTTGTGAATTACAATGGATAAGAACTTAGGTTAACCACATGAGCTTACATTTCCACCAAAGGTGTGGTATATATATATATTGCAATATGTCAGGATTGTATATGAAAAAAGAATATATAAGCATTTAGATGATATAAGTAGTGAATGCATTATATAACCACTTCAATTCTTTTTCAATTTAAAATAAGTTAAAAATTTAAGTTTGGTGTACTTGATAGGGTGTTTATTAACCCAAGAGGAGGAAAGTGGGAGAGTATTTTGGAATATAGACAGTGGGCATGGCAGATTCACTGAATGCCACAGTGAATCCAGGACTTAATGAACATGTTTCCATAAATAATGTACTTAAACTGAGGACAGTAAAATTATAAACTGTAATATACTTACAGAATATAGTTTTTAATAGACTACCAGTAGGAATTTTAGACAAAGTCTGCATATGATTTCATATATATTCTTATCATTTTAAATGCATTTTTGTACAACAAAAAGATGGATTTGGCCTTGATATAACTATATATCATTAATTACTTGTAATTTTGATGTGATAATTGTTTGATATTTTTGATTGGATGAGAGGTACTTTTAAGAGGCATACTGTTTATTACACTCATGCTCTGATGAAGTCCAGTGTAAAGATGAAGGTGCTTAGCACAAGTGTTTGGTTGTCATTTAAAGTTTCTTTTTAGTCAAAATTAGTTGAATTGTTTTGCCCGACTGCCCTCCCACCGCTTTTAACCTGCATCTGTGGAGTGCACTTTTTTAACAGAGTCATTGCCTTGTGTGTAGAACCATGACAAGTATATATTCCTAGTTGGCTTATATTTTAAAGTCTGTGTCCAGAAGGGAACTGTCTTAAGAGTATCAGTTTTCTTTCTTTCTTTCTTTCCACAAATGGAACCAAAATAGATCCCACCAGCCAAGCCAAACTTCTAGGTGTCGCAATTGATGATAATCTAAGATTTGACACCCACATCTCCCTCAGCATTAAAAAAATCCACTCCAGACTTGCCACCCTTTACAGAATTAAACCTTATCTTACAGAAAATGCCCGATTAGCCACTACCCGCACACATCTACTTTACACTCTCCCCTACAGCTCCCTAGTATTTACAAACATTTATAAATGTGACCTAAATAATCTGGAATCATACTACAACAAAATAGCCAAGTTTGCCATAGGCTACCCTTATAGAACCCACCACTGCTCTGTACTCTCCCAACTTAAATGGTTAGAACTACCAAACCTTCTAACATTTAACCAACTGTCCATAGCCCACAATATAATTCACAAATCTAACAACTGCCCGACACTCACCAATCTAGTCCAACCCAACAGCAATCCTAGAGCTCTAAGATCCTCAAATAAATTATTGTTAAAGATTACCCAAGCCCACAACACACAGGGCACTGCCCATTTTTCCCATAAAATTGCCAAACTGTGGAACACTCTTCCTCAACCTATGGCTAAAAACCTCAGCATTCATTAGCTTAAAAACCTCCTTAAGGAACATCTAGCAAAACACTGGCTCTGCTCCTGCCATCCTCCTATTTAAGCTACCTACTAGTCCCTTACATTACTCTAAACTAGCTCATTCTCACAGCTACAACTATTAACTGCTGAAGGCTATCTTGATTCTACACTCAGGTTCAGTTAGCAATGTATGCACATATACTGCTTTGTCTTTAACTATCAGGAGCGGCCTTAGGTCAACTGGTGTCCTAGGCAAAAGGGTTACACAGCGCCCCCAACCACACCACTCGGTGCCCCCATCCTGGTCTTCTTACAGCAAATAAATATTGGAAAAGCACCCTTGTTAGAGTGGCATCCTAGGCGGCCGCCTAGTTAGCCTATGCCTAAGGCCGGCTATGACTGTTATATAGACTGCATTTCTCTATCTTGCAATTACTGTATTGCACTGTTCTCACTATTAACTCATGCAGCCAGTTTTTATCACTAACTGTGCTATTTTATGTTAAATTTGTTAATTTGTTAATTATTTGATAATTATTGTTATATAACTACTTTCTTTACAGACTTGCTTTGTACATTGTCGATTAATATGTGTTCCGTTTTATTGTTTAATACTCTTTTATTTGCATGTATGGAGCTTTTCTTCCCAGGCCTCCTCTGAAAATGTGCCTCATGCCCAGTCGGACATTATGCAGTAAACAAACAAAATAAATAATAAATAAATAAATAAATATTTTGCTGAGGAGGGGATGAAATCATTTCAACACCTCAGAAAATAATCTGATATTCTCATAGAGACTTTAATAAATACCTGCACATTTACCATTTTTTTCCGTGTGCATTAGGAGGGAGAGTCACTGTAGTACCATATCAGGCCATCAGAAAACAGAGATAGGTGAGCTTCAAGTGCAATAAATGTCATTTCTACCAAATGGCCTTCTGTATTACCATATCCCTGAAGTCAGAGATGTTCTCACAGTCTTGGAAAATGTGGCTGGAAGACCAACTACTACAGAAATATAGGGACAGTGTGATACAAAAATGTAATGTTCCTGTCCATAACCCTTAGTAACAAATAAAAGCATCTGCATGGAAGTTATACTGCCAGCACTTCCAACATCTCTTAAACAAGTAAGAATGTATCCCCATTATATTGGAGGTTTGAAAATGCGAGACAGGAGATGGGGTTAACCTTTTTTAGACATGGGGGGCTCAGTTACAGAATGTAATTTTTAATAGACTATCAGTAGGAATTTTAGATAAAGTCTATATATGATTTCATAGGCTATCTACTTGATAGACAGGTATGTAGTTGGCATGCAAAAATGCATGTAACTAAACACTTACAGTACATCTCAGGGTAATGTTATTGAGCATCTTCTTCCCAGGAGTGGAGGAGGTCAAGGTGGCATTATTTCAGAATATAATAATTATGCCTTCTCTACTTTGTAGACTGAGGGATATCTGTGGCCCTTGTTAGTGTCTGGGTCAAGTTATACAGACAGCCACTTTTCTGAAATTGGAAATCATACACACCCAGGAGTGTCAGTTCACCACTTGTAATATAACATACCATGACAGTAAAAGGAATACTTTCGTTTGCTCTGTAATCAGTCTTTATTCACCATAAAATCCATAAAATTGAACTAAGCGCTTCCAGCCACATTCATCTACTGTGCTTCATCAGAGTTTACTAACCATACGTTGCTTCCCTGTTCAAATACAAAAAATCATTTAAAACTTAATGACCAATTAAATCCAAGCCTATGGATGATCAGAGCCAATCATTTGACTAGTAATTGGTTCATCCCAGTACAATGACATGTATATTGTTACAAACTACAAATAGATACAGCTCTAGTATTTAAAAACAGTCATATTTAAACAATAATTTTTAAAATTTAAAATTGTGGTGTAATAAATAAAAATTCCACTACTTAAGAAGTTAAAAAGTTAAAGGATTGTTTGTTTTCCTAGTGCTTTTGTAAACACAAAAATGTAAGGTGTGTTTGCATAGGTTAAATGAAATGTGCCTTGTATTTCAGTGTACTATATATTGAAATGGGTCCATATTCATATGATATTGAAATACATTTGTTTATTCCTGGTATTCTTGTTGCATCTAATCTAAGTTGTCATGAACACTCTCTCACTTCTAGTAAGGTTTTGGCATCACCACCTTTCTCTTCTTCAGGCACCTTATCTATAACAAAAAATAAAAACTTTTTAAAGTTTTGACATACCTTACTATGTGTGTAAAGTGCACTAGTATCTTTCTTGTTCTTTATATCTCTCACATGTTCTAATATATACGGAGCCTTAATTTTTGAATGGTCCTACCTACATAGAAAGTAGGACAACTTAAGCAGGTAGCCACATAAACAACCATATCTGTGTTACAATTACAATGTCCAGGACACTTAATTGACCTAGTGTAGTTGTTAATACTAACATAAGGGCCATCATTGATGTATTTTCATGTGCTGCAAAAACCACACTTACTCATCTTTGATCTACTTATCAATGTTCTTCTTTCGAATAAATTCTTCAAATTTGCACCTCTACTGTATGTAAATTTGGGTACACCCCCCAACTGCACTTTCAATTCTCCACTAAATACAGTGTCCAAAGTTGTTTACATGATCTTTTTGATGTTTGGAGCTTTCTCATTATATTTTAACACCATAGCTTCCTTCATGTCAGCTTTACTACTGACCCTTTGGGCATACTGTCCCTCACTATTAATGGATCCCATTGGACCTCCTTTTAAAATAGGTTGAAACCCCTTGTTTCTCTATTTTGTTACCTCCTTGCAAATCTTAGTAAGTACATTGTGGGGGAACCCCTGTCTCTAAACATTTCCATTAATTTACACATTTCTATTTCAGATTGGTCATCTTCACTAACAAGTCTCGATAGCCTCATCATCTGCACTTTCATAATATTTTTCTTTTGGAAAAATGGGTGACAACTATCGAAATACAAAAAAGAATTGCAGTTAAGTTTTTTTACTCACTATATTGGAACATATTGCTCCTTCCTTCTTGTACAGTAAAATATCCAAAAAATTCACACATTTTACTGTTTACTTCATGTGTAAATTTTAAAAAAGTTGTGGTGTTGTCTAGGTATTCAACATAATCATGTACCTCGCTTCTATCTCCCGGACAAAAAATTAGTATATCATCCAAAAAACACAAATATAACTCAATCTTGGACATATACATGGAAGAGAATACATGTTTTGTTTCCCACTCCGCCAGAACAAAGTTGGCATAAATGGGTGCACACATGGCACCCATTGCCACTCCCTTGGTCTGCTTAAAAGATTCACCATCAAACAATATATAATTGTTCAATAACACCATCTCTAATAACAACCCTCTTTTAACCGTATGCAACGTACTGTATTTTCTTAAGCTGTTACCAAAGTATTCCAATCCTATATTGTGAGGAATGACTGAAAAAAGATTATTGACATCAATGGTTACAAATATAAATTCTTTACTGCATTTCTTGTTCCTTACAATTTCTAAACAGTGCCACGAGTCCCTTGTCGACCACTTCTTTGCAAAATAAATCTACATAGGAAGCTAGAGTCTCTGTCTTGGAGCATGCTGCTGATACTATTGGCCTAAATGGTCATTCTTGAATGTTCTTATGTATTTTGGGGATACCAAACATCGATGATATAATAGGCATGTCTACCATCAGATATTTGTATTCTATATTATTGATAATCCCCTCAACCAAGAATTCATATAATTGCCAATCTATTTTGGCATATGCTCAATACATGACATATTTAGAAACTCTTTGGCATGTTTCATCATCATTTAGTATTTCTTGCATTTTACATGTATAGTCAGTATTGTTCATAATAACAACCCCCCCGCCCTTGTCCAATTTCATCACTCTGTATTGATTAGTAGAAGTCAGTTGTTTCAAACAAAATGTTTCTCCTGCAGTCAAGTTGTCCATTTCCTTACCTTCTGTTTTTGTACATCTCCTTATCTGGTTTTCACACAGTTGTTCAAACAACGTAACTGCAGGGTTACTGGGAGGAATAAATGTACTACTTCTTTTTATTCTCAACACAGAGTCTGTACATGGGCTGGGGTTGTTGGCAAACAATACTTTTAAATTCAGTTGTCTGTAAATAGTCTAAGGTTGATCAACAAGCTACCTAGCTCACTACGAAATGTCGGCATAAATGAAAAACCTTTTTTGAACAGTGAAAAAAAGTTTCCTGACATGTCTAGGGCAGTAAAATTGTAATTAGAATAACCTTCAACATACACATGTTTACATTTTTGCACACATAACTGTCTATCACACTCATTAAATGTTTCATCATTACTGTCATGAAATATATCATTATAAACACCTGCTTCCTGATATAGATGTACATTTTCATCAGTCATAGTGTGAAATAATGGTTTGTTAGTCCCGTTAATGTTTTCTGCGAACATGCCAGTCATCACAACATTTCCTTCTAATTGGAAAACTGATTGGGGTGTGAGTTGTTCCTGATATTGCGTTGTCCCCTTCCCCTTCAGTGATTTACTTCTCCCCTCATCGAGGCTCGATTGTAAACCTGCTGATCTTCATTTTGGTACTGGTTTTGATAATGGTTATTTAGATGATCTGATCGTCTCAGGGGTGGGGGTAAAAAACACTCATCATCAAAACAATCAGTTGTTGATATTGTACCTTCGTCTCCATTTTGTTCCCTTTACCCTCCCATATTGCCAGGCTCGACCCTAGCTCCAATGTTTCTATCCTTGTTGTTATTCTTCAATGTGTGTGCCCTTTTTTTCTGCATATTCTTTGGTATCTCTTACAATTTTACTTTGTTTTTTTCCCCAGCCCAATTCTGACAAATTTGTCTATGTCCACTTGGACTTTGTCAAAACGGGCTCTGTTAAATTCAAATAGCAAATTGTTCGTAATACTAGCATGTAAGGCAGTAATCTCCTCCTTTAGTTTAGACAGCTTATTGTTGTTACGAATAATAATGTGCATTAGATCCATACCTGTGCAGTTGAAAAGAACAGTCAATTTGCAAAACTCTTCCGAGTCTTCAGTAATGCCCATTGGAAGCTTAGAAATTCTCAAACTTCTAGATACTTGGTGCAGCTCAATGGACCGCTCCAAAAACACATTGTCCATTTGCAAGGACTTGAAATGCTTTGAAGGTTTTTCAAACTAATGTGTTTGATTGTTCAAGCAGCCTGGACCAACTCAGTTTTCAACTGCAGGCAGTACGTTCAATCGTGGCCGAACTAACCATGTGTCCAAGTAAGAACGCACATTATTGGTCAGTTCGTTCAACCTAGAACCTCCAGCATTGCAACCATTACCCACATTGTTTCCAGAACCATTTCTAGTATCACTCCCATTCATAATTGTGCTTCCATTCATTCTTGTATTGCCATTCAAGAACACTCACTCACGACTTGAGCTTGGTGGTGTGTGTAAGGTTAAATGCTTGGCTTGCATGGACAATAAAAAGGCATTGATGCTGTCGGTTGCATCTCATCTTCCATTCTCATGCATGTAACCAATAATCTGTTGTGAAATATCCAAATACTGTACAAACGATCCATCTCTTAAAGACCAAAATTAAAATAGTTCCCAGTACTAGTCGTAGAATCCCAGATGATAACAACCAAAAGGACAGGCAGTTCACCACTTGTAATATAACATACCACGACAGTAAAAGGAATACTTTCGTTCGGTCTGTAATCAGTCTTTATTCACCATAAAATCCATAAAATTAAACTAAGCGCTTTCACCCAGATTCATCTACTGGGCTTCATCAGAGTTCACTAACCATATGTTGCTTGCCTTTTTAAACATAAACAATCATTTAAAACTTAATGACCAATTAAATCCAAGCCAATGGTTGATCAGAGTCAATCATTTGACTAGTAATTGGTTCATCCCAGTACAATGACATGTATATTGTTACAAGCTACAAATAGATACAGCTGTAGTATTTAAAAACAATCATATTTTAAACAATAATGTTTAAAATTTAAAATTGTGATGTAATAACATAAAACTTCCACTACTTAAGAAGTTAAAAAGTTATAGGATAGTTTGTTTTCCTAGTGCTTTTGTAAACACAAAAATGTAAGGTGTGTTTACATAGGTTAAATAAAATGTGCCTTGTATTTCAGTATACTAGATATTGAAATACATTTGTTTATTCTTGGTGTTCTTGTTGCATCTAATCTAAGTTGTCATAAACACTCTCTCACTTCTAGTAAGGTTTTGGCATCACCACCTTTCTCTTCTCCAGGCACCCTATCTATAACAAAAAATAAAAACTTTTTAAAATGTTGACATACCTTACTGTGTGTGTAAAGTGCACTAGTTAATAGTGAGGGACAGTATACACAAAGGGTCACTAGTAAAGCTGCGATGAAGGGAGCTATGGTGTTAAAATATAATGAGACAACTCCAAACATCAAAAAGATCATGCAAACAACTTTGGACACCGTATTTAGCAGAAAATTGAAAGTGCAATTGGGGGGGTGTACCCAAATTTACATACAGTAGAGGTGGACAGTTGAAAAAATGTATTCGAAAGAAGACCATTGACAAGTAGGTCAAAGATGAATAAGTGTGTTTTTTGCAGCACATGTAAATACATCAACAATGGCCCTTATGTTAGTATTAACAACTACACTAGGTCACTAAAGTGTCCTGGACATTGTAATTGTAACACGGATATGGTCATTTATGTGGCTACCTGCTTAAGTTGTCCTACTTTCTATGTAGGTAAGACCATTCAAAAATTAAGGCTCCATATATTAGAACATGTGAGAGATATAAAGAACAAGAAATATACTAGTGCACTTTACACGCACTGTAAGGTATGTCAAAATTTTAAAAAAGTTTTTATTTTTTGTTATAGATAGGGTGCCTGGAGAAGAGAAAGGTGGTGATGCCAAAACCTTACTAGAAGTGAGAGAGTGTTTATGGCAACTTAGTTTAGATGCAACAAGATCACCAGGAATAAACAAATGAATTTCAATATCTAGTATACGGAAATACAAGGCACATTTTATTTAACCTATGCAAACACACCTTATATTTTTGTGTTTACAAAAGCACTAGGAAAACAAACGATTCTTTAACTTTTTAACTTCTTAAGTAGTGGAATTTTTATGTTATTACACCACAATTTTAAATTTGAATCATTATGCAGCTGCATCTATTTGTAGTTTGTAGCAATATACATGTCATTGTACTGGGATGAACCAATTACTAGTCAAATGATTGACTTTGATCAACCATAGGCTTGGATTTAATTGGTCATTAAGTTTTAAATGCTTTTTTGTGTTTAAAAAGGCAAGCAACCTATGGTTAGTAAACTCTGATGAAGCCCAGTAGATGAATGTGGGTGAAAGAGCTTAGTTCAATTTTATGGATTTTATGGTCAATAAAGACTGATTACAGACTGAACAAAAGTATTCCTTTTACTGCCATGGTATGTTATATTGCACCCAGGAGTGTGTCCCTATATTTTTTTTGTTATTGAGCAACAATAGAAATAACAATGGAGAAGTATAGGAGTTGCCTTCATTTCAACCTAAATCCTGATTGTTTTTAAGCAGTGGCTTTCATTTCATCTTGTTAAAAGAGTAGTGCCTCGTAAGCTATTTGTACAACATATGTTTCATCAAAAGGATTGCCATATGCTAAGGTTTACCTTAAGAGAAAGGCAAACATGTATTACCATCACCTGGAAGTTTAACACTCTGTCCATGTTTCAGCAGACAACAGAGTGGTAATTGAAGAAGATCTAAACACAACAGCAGGTGACTAGTATCAAGGTCCAGCACTGAAGCCAGCTGGGTACTGACTCAAATGCAGAATGACTATTGAGTAACTTTAACAATAACCTACAAGGAAGGAGTAGTACAGTGATAAAACTAGCCTATCTAAACCAAGGGAGTTGGGGTTGGCATAATTGGGAAGTTGTTTGCCTTAGACAAGGTACCTTTGAGGTTAATTGGCTAGGCTTAAAATAGTCTGCAAGGGCAGCTAGCTTAGCATTTACCTATGAACAATAAGATGAAGAAACCAGCTCTGGTAATTGCATTCCAGTTAGTGCCCCAGTTAAGTGTGACAGACAGGTATAGCACAAAGGTGTACTTACTTCATTGGTTGGATGAAGAAATAATGGATATTTGTACAAAGGTAGCTTTTTTATTTGTTTTTTTTTTCTTTTTCCTTTCTCTTTTCATCTGTTTTGAGTTTATCGTACTTAGTTGAGATTATTTTATGATGGTAATGCATCATGGAGGTGTACACATGCAGTGGATAAGGTTTCCTGCTCCCGCAATCATAGCGAAAGTATATTATACATCCAGATGCTGAATTATTCAGGATACAAAAGATGTTAAAAGCATAAGCAATAGTCATTGTGGCAGCTGGATGGATCCTGGCTGACAGAGAATCTGGAATAGTTTATGAAAGTTAGCAGATGTTAAGTAAGACTGACATTTGGATAGTGTGATAAAGCTGCTTAAATGTGCTGTGTACTATAGTCATTTCAAATCTAGACTGGAGCCTCCGGTCTTGTTGTCATGTTAACCACACTAACCCTGCCCTCATCTTTATTTTTACAGGGATATTATATAATTCAATAAAAAAGACATTAAAATGGAAGCCTATTCTAACAAAAAAGCTTTCCTGCCTCTTTTTTTTCTACTGCAGCACAGTAGAAATGCTGAGTGCACTCTGTTGCTGGCTTCTGCGTCGCACTTCTGTATCACCCCCTTTATTTCCACCTGGATTAGTATTATAGAGCACTTCCCTGGTAATACTTCTATCAGCGCATCATGCACATGTCTCAACTAGTCTTCCTTTTATAGGAGTATATTGCGCATCTGGCTTCATATAATTTATTGGTTCAATAATGAAAGGGGTTGTGAAAAATTCAGTGTTAAGATATACAAGCAGAATTGCCTGGTAAATTTGAAGCAGTTATATTTTTCTTCTGCAATATACATTTGGAGAGTGAATCAACATGTTTTTTTTTTTTATGTAAGTTCTCAAGTTACTGGCAAGTGTTCAAAATATTGCTTTTCTTTGAAGATTTTTAAGAGGCATATTTATACATATGGGAAAGTACATGTTGCTAGTGATACTACCATGTAGTCCTACATGCCATTCTTACTGGTTTATCCCTATATGTCTGCAGTGTGGAAAGCATTCCTGTGCTAAAGTGGGATATCGTGAAGTATTATCCAGTGTGCCACATCTATACTGCTGTAGTCATAAATTAAAATTTATAAAAAAATAATTGAATGGCTATGCTATGCTCCATAGTGTGATAAGACAATAATTTGTCCAACAATCAGACAGAGTACCCTGTCAAGCAACCTTCACAACTCCAATGTGATATAGTGAGCAATGCTACAGCTGAGTATTGCAGGTCTCTCATTGCTCAGGTGGTTCTAACTATATAAAGTATTAAGAGATATCCCAGGTAGATTAACTCCTGTCATACTCAGCAGTGTATAACATAATGTAATAACCTGAAATAGGAGCTGTGCTATGCAGAACAGAGCAGCTTGTAGCTCACTCTGCAGCACATGGCACAGCAGTTACAAGTGTTACTGAGGTATGATGGAGACAGACATTTGGCCATTGTTATCAGCAACGAAATGTGGTAGAATAGGGTGTGCAGGACAGGATGTAAAGGGGACAGCAAACTGTGGGAAATTCACAAGAAGAAGACATATTATATTGCATGGGTAGGAAGGCATAATTTTTGGGGGATACAGCCTTTTTCATATAAAGAAAAAATTGATGAGGGATATAGAATGCCAGGAAAGGGAAACAGTATGGAAACAGGGTATATGATAGTGAAGGCTTGTGAGACCAAACAAGCAAACAGGTGTGTTTGTGCAACCATAATGTAGGGGTGACAAGGGATGAACATGTCACTCAGAGGGTAGACAAGTACTGAAGGGGGGCTGGCTCATACAGTATTTAGGGCATGAGGCATGATACAGTAGGAAGTGCATGACTTCCGGTAGGGGATAGTACAAGGTAGTGGCTGCATGAGGGTTGTTTGTCTGGCCTGAAGTGTGATCTATACAAAGCCATCACCTGCTGGTGTTTCCATGTGGCTAATGACATGGGACTTAGTATCCTTTGGTTGTCTTATGAATGGAGCTTGCCAAACAAGTGAATTTGTGTTTTACTCCCGGATTCTTTCAATACTGTCACAGTTATCATGCAGAGGACTCTCCACTAGCAACTCTCCCAAATGCTGCAGCTGTGGCTGGAACACCACAGCTGATAGAAGAAGGGTGTCTGCCTGTGATGGGCCTTCAGTACATTCCAGGATGTTACATCTTCATCACCAGACCCAGCCTGGCTTTCAACAGCAGTGGGATGGATATATTGGATATGCCTGGTCATCATCTTCCTTATTAGACTTCCATAGCAGAGATACAATGGAAAAGTTGGCATATGTATGACGTGCTATAAGACATCACTGCTATGCAATGTATTGTAAGTCATATTCCAGTTATACTCACCATGTGGTGCCATCAGTATTTGCTGCATCATGTGGCAGCTGATGCAGTTCAGCTTTTGCTTCTCACATTGGGCATAACCCTTTTGTAGTGGGAGGTAGGCATAATGGCTAAGGTGTTTACCTTACAGACACAAGGTGCAGGGTTTGATTCTCACATGGGGTAATTGGCTAGGCTTAAAATAGTTCACAAGAGCAATTAGCCTAGTGTTTATCTATGAATCTATGAACATGCTATAAGACAAAGGTGCAGTACAGTCAGTACCAATAACTACTTGATAGGCAGGTATGTGGTTAGCATACAAAAATGCATGTAACTAAACAGTTACAGTACATCTCAGGGTAAATGTTACTGAACATCCTCTTCCCATCAGTGGAGGAGGTCAAGGTGGCATTACTTGAGCATATAGTAATGTTGCCTGCTCTACTTTGTAGATTGAGGAATATCTGTAGCCTTTGTTAGTGTCTGGAAAAAGTTATATAGATACCCACCCTGCAGTGTGTCCCTATATTTCCTCAACAAGAAACAAAGGAAGATTTTTGCTTTCCTTTATGCATCAGATGGGAGTCCTTCTAGGTGATTCAGTTATACCTGCACAGTATGTGTCAATGGACAACATTATCTCCATAAAACACACAAAATGGTAGACAAAAGCATGCATCACCATATAAGGTTTGTGAATCAGGAGTAGTGCAGCTTTGCACAATGTGACCGCATGATATGCAGCCAAATAAAAGTATCCTGCATGCACATGATGACATGACATCACCTAATATATGATTCATGCATAAGCTGTATTCTAATGCTCAAAAATGTTATAAGGTGAATTAGGAAAAAAATCTTCCTCATCTATAGTGAACACAAAAACATTTTTACAATTTATATGGCAAGCACAAACTTTCTGTAACAAACAGGTTGTACTTTCCATGTTTTGAGTTTAATTATTTATTTTATTTATTTATTTTTTTTACTGGCTGAACTTTCTAACTTTGGGTTTGACTCGACATTGGTCCTAAGTTAAGGGATTCCAAGGCAATTGATGTAACACGCATCTGTCTGAATATGGGATATGCAAAAGGTATAAACCTGCACCATTTGGGAACATGTCACCATTTAGTTTTACTGTTTAGAGTAAAACTGTGCATACTTTGGAAAGTTACTTTGCCTGTTTACATATCCATATTTGCCTAGTAAGGTGAATATTTTCCATTTGAATGACTGTGCCCACTTATCATAGGGCCAACAGAACAGCAGTGAGGCCTGCAGTATCCTTTGATGTGATCTACCAGTGGTTTGTTGTGCCTGGTAAGGACTCATCATAATTTGTTTGGGTGCACTACACTATACGTCACATATACAAAAAAGATTAACCCTTTTTAACACAGAACTGTATGTGCAAGCTATAGTCATAGATACAGCAGAGGAGACATATGTCTACAACCTAGGTCTGCCCTAAAATTGCTTGTAGATGAGGAAAAACTGTTAAGACCAGCAATGTACCTTAAGCTTTACCAGTGCCAAAAGGGAGGTAAAAGTTATAAAAGGTGATTCATACAGGGTATATAGACACAGACCCATTTTTGGAAGGGAACCAAAGAAGATGTTGAGGGGGGGGTTCAGTAATCCTCCGAGTAAGACTAACCAAGTCTTACTCGGAGACTGTCGTTTAAGACTATGACGTCAGCGCGTCATGCATATGCATGAGGGCACTGACTCAACTGGAAGGCTAACACAGAGCATGTAAGACTGCAGGGGGCATGTCAGACTGCCGAGCAGTCCAAATATCCACGACCCTGCAACCATATAAAGTGAAAATGACAAGTGCAATGAGCGAGTCCGCTGAAATGTACACATAGCAAACAGTACACATCCCCACATACTAAACCCCTTTGTAATTGTAAAATGTAAACTATTTTTTTTTTTATAATTCCCGATATAGCTGCCTGTATTTGCGCATGTTTGTGCGGGTGTGCCCATTACTTAGCTGCAGTTAGCAATTTCGACATCCAAGAGCATAATAAGAAATGTTTATGCAACTCAAGCCAAGTAGCAATAGCGTAGTGGTAGATCATTCACACAAAGAGGTGGCATTCCCGGTTCTAGTCCCACCACTCCCCTGTCTGTTTTATGTTTAAATTAGTATATAAAATAATTCCTGACATATATGAATGAAATTTTAGTAAAAAGCATTGAAATGGCCTATGTATTAGTGAACAAAATGTATATATATAAAGATAAGAAGGTGATCAGCATTAAGGATATTGACATATAATTGCCCATAGCTAAGCAGCGTTTTACCTAACACAATATAATTGCCCATGGCTAAGCAGCGTTTTACCTAGCACAATATAATTGCCCATGGCTAAGCAGCGTTTTACCTAGCGCAATAAAATTGCCCATAGCCAAGCAGCGCTTTACCCAGCGCGCTATAATTGCCCATAGCTAAGCAGTGCTTTACATAGCGCAATAGGTTTGCGCAGAGCTGCGCACTGCACTAACCAGCGCACCATCGGGCAACGTGGAGCAACTTAAAGCAAAGTTGCCTAAACACAGCCACACCCCCTAGCTTGTCTGGACAGTAGTAAAATAAAAAGCAATGACAAGGTTCGAACCCTGGACACTGTGCACCATAATCAAAGTACTGAACCATTAAGCCATGACAGCTTAGCATAAACATGCACTGTTAACATACATATACTTATAAATGGAAGATTAACCATTGCTAAGCAGGTTTGCTGTTAGCCAAGAATTTTCAAAAATGGCCAATCACAAATAAGTGTGGGAAATGCGGCATATTTAAGCTCCATAGGCGGGAATACTTGCCATAACTGATTGTAGCTCCCATCTGCAGTCAGAATGGCTGGTGCTGGAGAGGGTACTCACTTTTGAGCACAACGCTGGGGCATCGAGGAGTCAAAATACATGGTTTGGCTCCTTGTCCACCATCATGAGTCAAGACTCCTGCAGGGCCAGTTTCAAGGGATGGAGTACAAAGCAGAGGCTTGGAAATGGTTAGCTCATGATCTCACCAGTGCCACAGGCATCACTCGGAATGGTGAGCAGGTCCGTCACCACCATGCAGACCTGAAGAGATGGAAGCAAGACCTACTGAACCGATGGATACAGGAAGCCCGTGACATGCAAGAGGCCCCACTACTGAGTAGGTAGTCATGGAATGAAGTATGTAAGACATGCTATTGTAGTCTATATAATGGATAGGTATGTCTCAATATCCCTTCATTTACTTCACAGCTGCAGGTGTCCGTGCTGCGAATCAGCAAGCCTATGCAGATAGGCTGCTAAGGCTGTGCCACCAGGCAGGTTAGTAATTATTCTGCATGTATTGTTATATAAAATAAGTGAGAGAGCCTGAAAAAAAGTGTTGTAGCCCAATAAAGCCATAAAATGCCCTGAATAATTTATCTGCATGTACTGTTATATAAAATAAGTCAGAGAGCCAGAAAAAGAGTATTGTAACCTATTAATAAAGGTATAATACGTCTTGAATAATATCTCTGCATGTACTGTTATATAAAATAAGTCAGAGAGCCAGAAAAAGAGTATTGTAACCTATTAATAAAGGTATAATACGTCTTGAATAAGTCTTCTGCATGCACTGTAATATCAAATAAATGAGAGAGCCTCTAGAAAAGTGTGTAATGTAATTAATAAAGGTATAATACTTGGAGTGTGTCCGTGTCACTTACTTTGAAATGTTGTTGTACCTTTGCATTATATAAATAGTACTGTTGTATTAAGCGCTGTCAACCCACAGTTGGGCAGTCCCATATAAAGTGGATGAAGGAAGTGCTAGTAGCTGTGAAGCATATATGCAGTCCTCAAAACTTGGTTAATGGCTGGCATGCATAGGTAAATCTGGCACATGAGTAGCTTGTTAATGTGTTCCCCAGAAATGTGAGTATGCTACTTGAAATGTAGGGTTCTGTAGAAATATAACTGAAAATGTCACGTGAACACATCCAGATATGTAGATATATAAATATAAATAAAATATATAACTATGTAGCAGTAACATCTGCATCTTGGACAGTTAGTATGTCAGATATAGGTCAGGTATATAATGAACTAGCCAAACCCATTACACAACCTAATGCACGTTGTCTAGTGTAATAATACATGTAGGGGATATACACCTGCAGTCAATAGGAATGTAGTGTAAACTATAAGTACTTATAAGATGTTAATGGAGGTATCTTTTTACACCCTACTGTATGTGCATAAACAATGCAATTCCACACCTATGTCTAATCTCAAAACATTTGTTGGGACATATGCCCAATTGTTCTATAAATATCTGCATTTACTTTGATGCATGTGCCCTGTTCAAACACCACAATCTTGGTGGCCTGTTGCCACCAATCATCCCTGCATGCTGTTGGAATGTCCACTGTTGTTCAATATATGCATGTGTTATGCTTGCTGTTCAACTGTTGGAACACTGGTGTGTTGGGTTAATGGGAATATTACTGCATGCTGTTACAACTAATTTGGAATGCTGTTGTCTATGTTGTAATCAAACACACCTAAACACAGAACGTATGGGAAGGCTGGTCCCAGCGGACCCACCTGGCCCTCCTGAGCTGGCGATTGCACCTGGCACCAGCAGGTCCGGTGCCCAGCCCAGGCTCCCCTCCTCTGTTGGTCCTGTGCCACCTTTGGGTGGAAGTGCTGCAGGGGATGGGGCTCACCCCCCCATGCAAGCGTGGGTGGAGAAGGGCCACCTGTCACCCTCCGAAGGGTCCAGGCTGTGGTGCGTAGGGAGATCCAGCATTCAGTCGCTGATCCCCTACGCCAGCTCGAGGCAAGAGTGGCGCAACTTACAGGTGAGCCTGCCCCTCCTACGCAGCCCCCAGTACAGCTACCCTCCAGGCTGTGAAGGTGCAGTGGTGACTGCCCATGGGTGGGGATCTCAGTTCCACTGTTAACATCTGTGGGCTCATGGGCTTGCGATTTCCAAACATCCTTCCCCGTCAATTGTGTTCACCCACCCCATGTGTCATATTCCATCCCTGTATATGCGTCTTGTTTGTCTTGTCTGTTTACCTCCCCAACCTACCTCCCCAAATATACCTACTTCCTCTACCTCGCATTCCACTCTCACCTGAAAAAAAAAAAAGGGCAATCTGTTCCCACAAAAAAATTATGCCCCATACATAGCTGCCCATTTCACACACATGTCCGCTGGACATATAAACTGATAATTATAATTGGCAGTACAACATACTTTGTTGTCCTCACCACTCTCTCAGGGGTGGAAGGTTTCAAATTTCACTCCAAATTTATAACATATGCACAGCTGTTGCTGGTAAAGAAATGGGCAGCTATGGACCTTCCCTACACCCGTCCTGCACATCCCAAGCTGGTTTCCCTACTGTCTTTCCCTCTTTGTGCCCGCTTTTTCACCACTTTTCTATCTCCCCATTTTCTTTTCTTTCAAAGAAATTAGCGTGGGGGTTAGTGGGAGTAAGCACTTTTAAGCAGTAGAAAGCTGGTTTGAGCAAGTGTGCGCATGTGTGCGCTTAGCTAAGTATTGCTAAGTTTCACGCAAACCCGCACAAACCCGCTTACAACTGCTTAAAAGTGCATTAGTCACTCTGCATGGCAGGGCCCTTGTTCTGCTGAGCAGCAAAATAAAACACCTCTATCAGTCTCGATCCCTGGACCTTGGACACACTACACTGCATGAAGTACCACTAAGCCACAATAGACATACAACAAGTTAGTGCTGTAATAAATATATCATGCATTACAATGAGTGAATGTAAATGGAAAATAGGAATGCCATAACACAAATCTTGTTCTGTGGATCTTTACCAGCAGTTGTTGTGGAATTGCAAGACATGTCTGTGAAAAGAGAACCAGCCATTCTAGCAGGAAATAATGTCACAGTAGCACTTTACAAACCCCACACAAGAACTAGATATGAATCAGCCCAGAAGGAAAAAACTCGCTAATAAACAATAATACGACCTTTTATTATGAACAAATAGCACTCAATGACTTTGTGACATAAATGACATTACCAAAAAAAAAACAAAAATAATAATGAATCCGGCATGTAACTGATCTAGTGCTTTCATCCACCAGCATGTGGATTTCTTCAGGATCAATTAGTCAATTGACTGAACCAATTTATGTCTTTTTTGGAGCCAAACTTCACTCCAACAACAATTTGAATAATTCTGTATAATAAAGGAATAATAAATACACATTCCTAAATCGAACTGTGAATATCTACTGAATAATTAATTTGTATATGCTGAAGTACACTTTATAATTCATTCCAACCATAACTTCCTTTACGTGAGATGTTCATTTATAAAACACTAGGGATATATATAAATATACATAATACAAGTTGTGTAATACAATACAACAGTGCTTAACCACTTATTTTAAAACCATAAAATACTCTTATATAAAAAAACTTTGTAAAAACCTTTTGTAAAACCAATACAATAAAATATAAAATATATATGTATTATCAAAGTGTGTTATAAAAATATATTATAAAAATATATTATATTATGAAAATATGTAATACCTACTATACTATGGGAATATATTGAATTGATATAAAACCAGACTGAACACATTTCATAAATATGACTCAGTAATTCATATGTAAATTTTTAAAAATGCATAAACAATTAAATATGTGAGTGAATAAATAAATAAATAAAGTGAATAATAATGTAAATAGATACATATAAAGTTCAATAGTTCATGATGGAATGCAATACCTGTATAGATATATATAATTCACGTAATTTTTCTTCTCCGTAAATGATTGTGCCATCCTATATGTGTCTTATTAACTCCTAAAATGTACCATCCTAACCAGATAAACTATATAAACTGTAATGGTATTCTCCACTAAACCTTATTGATTATTGTGTCATTTGCAATATGGGTTTTATACTTATATATTCGTTTAATCCTGGTAAGGTGGACGCATCGGTCAATATTTGCCATTTAACCTCTCTTTCAGACAATAATGCCTTCAAGTTACCTCCTCTTATGTTTATTTGTACTTTTTCAATGATGACAAATCTAAAACTGTGGCTGCAGTCAGTAGCCTCTATATGCCTGAACAAAGCATTTTTACAATCTTTTTTCTTTATTGCGTATAGATGCTCATATATCCTTCTCTTAAATGTTCATTCAGTCTTACCTATATAAAAACTTCTACACGTCTGGCATATAGCCATATATATGATAAACTTGGTATTGCAATTCCCTCTTTTGAATGTTATTCTAGTCCTATTGATGTTCTCTAGAATGAGACTCTCCTCCTCAAATATGTACTGACAATATCTGCAGCAACCACACTTTTTAGTGCCAATAACTTTAATTCTGCTGCCTTCATTTCCATTGTTTCTTTCAAATGTATGCTTCAAGTTGATTCCCATCCTGTACACAAAAATAGGTGCATCTCCCACTAAATCCTTCATAGTCTCATCTACTGTTAGCATATTCCAATATCTTCTCAATATCTGTTTGATAAAAGTAACCTGAGGACTGTATTCCAATATGCAAGCTCTTTTAAAGTCCATTCTACTTTCCTCAGTAATAATTCTATTGATTACATATTTGCCTAATACTGGATGAAATTTCTTCCCCCATTCCCCTATAACATATTTCTTAACTTCATATATAAGTTTAGGGGGATATCTTCTGTTTCTAAATAATCCACTGATGTATTCTATTTCTTCCAACATTTCACTGTATTCAGAGGTCATTCTAGCAGCTCTTATGCATTGACCCTTGAATATACTTTTTTTGTCTTTAGGGGGTGATTACTGGTGAATTCTAAATAATTATTCGAAAAAGTGTTTTTTCTATATATACGAGATGTAAAACTCCCTTCTTTACTCAATATATATGTATCCAAATATGCTATACCTGTAGTACTGTGATTGTAGATGAATTTTAAATATTGACTGGTGTTGTTTAAGTATCTTATGAATTCCTCTATCTTTTCTTCGGGTCCCTCCCATAATATAAATGTGTCATCTAGGAACCTTGTATAATAACTGATGTGTCTCACTTTTAAATAGTTTCTCAGATTCCCACTCCAACATGACCATGTTGGCATATATTGGAGCACAGGCGGCACCCATTGCAACACCTTGTGTCTGTTTGTAGTACTCGCCTTCAAAATATATGTAATTGTGTTCCAATATAATGGTCATCAATTCCATTATAAGATTGATACGACCCCCATCTAGATTGGGATAACGTCTAATACTCTTGTAAAAACTATCCAGCCCTTCATCCTTAGGGATACATGAAAAGAGATCTATCACATCTACAGTGATAAAAATCAAACCGTCTTTCCATAATTCTGGTGTTAAATTTCCCAAAAAGTTCCAAGAAAAGGTGTATTAATACATATGCTCTGATTCTCTCATAGTCTCAACTTAATGTCTGTAATATATTGCAGGTGTACCTCACTTATATGTACCTTTCCCTGAGGCTGTTCAAATATATACCTGAGTGTATCAGAGGCCTGGCAGAGGCAGAAACACACAGGTGTTTCAGCTTTTCTGTTGTTACACACTCTGCAAATAGCTTTGGAATGAGTCCCACAAGCATACCCTTATGCAGGAGTACAACACAGAAATATCAAAGGATGTAGCCATGTACTGGTAGCAACCAACTGTGACAATGCCATTGTTCCAGCGCTGAAAAGACCAGTGTGGTGCACAGACAAAGAATAATAGGCTAACCTCTGGCTACCATCTGGATATGTCCACAGGTGGGAGATACGCAGACAGACTACTTGCCTTGAAAGACTAACAGGTAAACAGCAGCACTGTATGTTCAGCAAGATAAACATCACACAATAATATATAATGCTCTCCATGGCCGGCCTTTAGGGCATGCCGGCCAACTAGGCAGCCTAGGCAGGCCTAGTAGGGGCACTTTCCAGTATTTATTTGGTGGTAGACTAGGATGGGGCACCAGAAGGTGTGGTGGGGGGGGTGCCATGGAGGCCTTTGCTCGGGCACCCGCCTGAGGCGCCACCTAAGGATGCTCTCTGTACTTCTGCACCCCTACCCAAAAGAACAATATACCTGTGTATTCAGGCTCTACCAAGGATGTAGGTAGGCATACTCAGTACTGAAATTTGTCCAGTTGTCTTGAGCAGCCTGTGCTAATGTCAACACAAATAAACAACAAACTGTTCAGAAGTGAGTTCATTAATATTTACAGTATAGTAGTTCACAAACAGTTCATGTGCCAGAAGTATACATAGCAATAACTACTTTTGTATGGCAGTTAATTGTCTAATTAGAAAAGAAAGTACATTCTCCCATGTATCTTGTGTAAGCATTTGGAGTGGTGAGCAAAATTCTACACTGACAAGTGTGTACTAGAAGCAGCAACATTCAGGTTTGAGTACAACATGCAAATCACTGGCTACAACCCTAGCTTCAGATATAAGACGTATACCAACCTTCTGACTGACACAACGGTGTCCACAGCAAACAAGCATGGGCCCCACTTTGGAAAGCTGAAAGGGCTATGCCTACCTAACTTAGCATTTTATAGCAGTGGTCTGCTATGTCAGTGAGTACTGTAATTATCACATAGCAGGCTGCATGCAATTAGTAAATGGCGGGCACCAATTGGTGCAGAAGCCATCACATGCACGTGCAGATACCTAGAAAAGCAGGTTGTACTTGCTGTCCACACATGCAATCATCTCATTGCAGCAACAGAGAGAGAGAGAGAGAGAGAGAGAGAGACAGAGACAGAGACACAGACACAGACAAAGAGACAGAAACAGAAAGACACAGAAAAAGAAAGAACAACATCAACAGACAGAGAAAACCCAAACCAAAAAAATAAATAAATAAAAATTATTTCCTTTAAAAACAGACAGAACAGAGAAATATAAAGGAAAGGTATGTAACACATATGTATTTGCCGGCATGTAGTAGATGTTTTTGAAGAGTACTCTACGTACTGTGAATCATCCATATGTGACAGCAGTACGTATCTATATGTATCTGTACATGTGCATAGGGCAAGGGACATTCTGCAACTGTTTGTGAAGGGTGTATATATATATATATATATATATATATATATATATATATATATATATATATATATATATATATATATATATATGTTGTTGAATGTTGTTATGTGCATATTTCTATGTAGGTTGTAGTGTGTGGCGAAGAAAACAGCATGCAGTGCTGGTATATGACATGTGGTGCTTAAACTCTGTGGGTATGCTTCGTTAGTTTTGCAGTATTGCAGCCAGTGAGGCCTGCTAAAGCTACATGGGCTGAGGATGCCTTCAATGCACTCTGCACAACACTGTGCAATATTATTACATAACTGTATATCTCACAACTGTCGCATAATTGATATTGCCATCATGAAAAGTGGACTGTATATGTGCCTATATGTACATCTATATGTACAGCAATGGATGTTTATATGTATGTGTGTATGTATGTGTGTATATATATATATATATATATATATATATATATATATATATATATATATATATATATATATATATATATATATATATATATATATAAATATATATATATATATATATATATATATATATAAATATATATATATATATATATATATATATATATAGAGAGAGAGAGAGAGAGAGACATGGGGCATACTTACTGCGACAGGTGCCTGGTGACCAAGGTATGGACTGAAGCTCAGTGTTGACACTGCAGTGTCATCCCTTCTTACCAAAACACTGTACCCATTAACTACCACATAGGTGGTAGTCTACTTAACACTGAAGGTGTGATAAGGGAACATGGGACACAGGTGGACAGTAGCCTCCCCTTTGATAATCACAGTGCCACTCTAGTCGTGTACTCTGTCTATTTGGTACACGTCATCACAAAAGGTGTGTCATCTAGGGAAATATAGGCCATTGTTCCCCTCTACTCGTCACACTTAAAACCCATTATAGAGTACAATGCCCCATGTGGTATGTACCTCACATGACAACTACAGCAACTGGAAAGGCCACAGACATACCTCACAAAGACTAATACCGGTCTCAAACAGATGCCCTATGCAGACTGACTCACAAAACCACAGCTACACTGTGTTGCATACTGCCTACACAGATGTGACCTCTGCCTAACATACAGAGCTATGTCACACCCATAGCTGTTGGACATCCTCCATGTAAACATTTTACAATCCCTCCCAGATACATGTTCTAGGGCCCTAAACATTGTCAGCTCACTAAACAGCACATGCTGGAGGGATAGATTCCTATCTCAGAGACATGCCATACTCTGGAACAAACCACCTATCAATAGCAAACAAAGCTCCTCATTAGCAGTTGTCATAAATACTCCTGATGATTGGTTGGGAGATAGGAAATACACCCTGGGAATCACCTCTGTGGCTCTGGTTGACAGGGGCAAGTGAAATTAAATTACATGAGTGTCAAAGGCCAGGGTAGCATATGGTTAGGCTGCTGTAGGCCCTAGGGCCAATAGCATATTACCTACCTATGACACGATGCACACACACATGTACTTAGTGCAATAATTGCTATGTGAGGTTGACTGAGTGTGATGGTGAATGTGTTGGTGAATGTGTGCAAGGTCTGTAAAGGTGTGATAGCTTAGTGTGAAATTGTTTCTGTCATGGTAGTTTGTGTCCTAGCTGTGATCCCAGCAAAAGATGTGTATGCTATTGCTAGGCAGAAAAAGTAGTATGGCATATGGTGTGACGTAGTCCCTTGTTGTCGTTTGTGGTGTCCCATTGTATGCTTAGTGAGTGGTACTGCTGGTGAATCCAGCTCCCATATGAACTGTAGTACTACCTGAAGCTGTAGGCCTAAACAGTACAGTATGGTGTATGTTCACATTGCTTGGAAACACTGTTTTGTGTGTTCCCTGTAGTCCTCACATATTACATACCTCAGGCATAAGGTTTTGTAAGTAGTGACACACAGTACTGTATGGTACACAGGTAAAGCTCATCTGGGTTGGCATACATTTGTGTGTTGTATGTATGTCTGATGTGTGTGTAATTATGCCTGTACCATGCCCTCAATCATATCTGTGTTACAGGGTATACGTGTGCATCTAGCAACATGTATAGTCTAGTACAGCAGTATGCCACCTATATTAACAACTGTGCACATATGTCAGGCAGGGGTTTGGCATCAACGACTACTGTAGTATACTGGTAATACTGTAACTGCACTTTACATTCATTGCAATGGATGACATCTTTCTTTATGCATTAGCTTGATATATACCTCCTGTGGCTAGGTGGTGCATTGTGTCACATACGGTGTGCCATGTACTGGTGTATAGTCTTACATACTGACTTCTCTTTGCTGCTGTGCAGAACATGGTTTGCTATATAGATCGTGCCAGGCACTGTCAGCCAGTTGTGGCCTGAGCACTAATATGTGGTATTGAACATGTGTATCCTCTGACAACCAATTGGATGCTAAATATGGCAGTTAATTGATATCTGTACTTTAGGATGTTAAGTGTGCCACATGACTTGCTCACACATCTTGTTTAATTGTCTTCCAGGGGCATGTCCCACCAAAGAAATCCATGTTATACAGCTGCAGAGGAAGCCAAGATACACAGCAGCCTGGTGCAGCACTACACCCTGCTGTTCTCTAGAACCAGCCAGGACCAGCATGAGTGGACTGCACTGTGGCAAGATCTTGTTCGTCAGGTAAATGACATAGGCATGCATAACTGGACATATGAGCAGGTACACCATCACTGCAATGATTTAATTAGACATGTCCGGTGGCGTGCATATGATATCCATCGACAGCAGCTTGCCACAGGTGGTCAGGTAGCCATTCATCCCCCCCTCACCAGAGTGGAGGAGCTGCTCCTAAGTGTGGTGACTCCTGACCAACAACAGGAGCAGCAACTTACATGTGTCATCATGGAGGCCGGAGCCACCCAGCATGTTGACATGGAGCGTGCAGGTAGCATGACCAATCTGTAGACTGCTGTCACCTGTATTGGTAGATTATGCATATGTGAGATGTGTACTGTGTGTTTAGCATTTGTGCTGCATAGTGTTGTGCAATACTGATATTTGGAATATAATTTGTATTCCTGTGACTGTCAACTGTTGTACTACTGTAGTTTAACAAACTCACAGTAGCAATGGCACAGTTGTGACCACTGACAAACTGTCTCATATTCTTGTAGGTCCCTCTGGTGTGACAGCAAGGCAGCCGGTCGATGCTGGTGGTGAGTGTGTTATAATTTTAATATTGCTAATGAAATGTGCATGTCATAGGCAAGGTGTAGGCCATGTACAAGTAGCACACCTACGCATAATGCATGCTGTACATGTTTGCTGTGAGACTATGCACATCTCAGTAGTGACAGTAGCTGCCTCAATCACATGCAATACACAGAGCATCACACACAGTTGTGGCAACACCGTACTGGACACTGGATAGGCATAGTTGATACACATGTACACAACATACAAAACTTTGTCATAAGCAGTACACCTTAACATGCTACACATAGCATATCCAGACACCCGCTGTAAGGTCAAACTTCAGTATCCCACATGTCACCCACACAGCACATATACTATACCTGAGGGGTAGAGGCCTATCATGGGGCTTTGCGATTCAACACATAACACATTCATGTTAGTCAATGCTCCCTATTGGGCACCTTACAAACCCATGTAACAAGTGACTGTGTAATTGTGACTGTAGCCACAGTACTGCAGTTCAGGTACAGCATGCTAGGTGGCAGTCTGGCACACATTAGTAGCCTTGAGTAACCACATGATGCATGATGATGATGGCTCATGGTACTACACCCCATCCAGTTACAGTGACCACAGTACTACATATAGTAGTCATTGCTATGCAACTCAATATTCTGTGTGTGCAAACATATGCACCTATACACAATATGCATAGCAATCACCATTTGTACAAAGTGACACATATATGTCTTGTAATGCTATTGAGTGTATAGGTCACATGACACACATTGGGTATGTGTGATGTTTAATGTTGCAGTCATGTTGTAGCATGCCATGTCATGGCTGGCACTGGCATTTCCAAAATATGCCCTACACTCACCATACCCACTGTACAATGACCATGTTGAGCAATGCTATTCCATCACGTATACATGCACCACTCATCCTGTGTGTATACATAGCATGCATGTGCTAAACCTGTGTCCACAATTATCTGCTACAGACACAGCCACTGTAATCAGAAATGGATATTTATGTGACAAACAGATACACATCCAGCCATGGTATGTATACCTGTGAGTGATGGTGCACAGGACATTGCAGACCTTTTAATACTTGCACAGCAATGTTGTGTCCATGTACACATTGCATTCCAGGGTGAGGCCAATCACTGAACAACAACACACATGCATCAAAGCCATGTATACTGTTATTAACATGGGCTGTCTACACTCGCACTGCATGGTCTTGAGCAACAAACTTTCTGCATGCTGACATGTGTAATATGACTGTTTGCCTTGTGATACTGTAACCCACCTTCAACCACTATTAAGTATGTTTTGGATTGCTGGTGGTGTGTGTGGGTATCTGCTGTAGTGAGGAGTGTATTTGTGTGCATGTGTGCATGTGTTCATGTGTGTATGTGTTCATGTGTGCATGTGTGCATGTGTGTATGTGTGTGTATGTGTGCATGTGTTCATGTGTGCATGTGTGCATGTGTTCATGTGTGCATGTGTGCATGTGTGCCAACATCATGTACAGGTCGTAAAGTGTGTTTCCTGTCTCCCTCCCACAGGTGCTGTGTTAGGGCTGGTTCACTGCAGCAGGGAAACTGATGTCACTGAGCCACATAGTGATAATGAAGATAGGTGTGTTGAGGCACAGGCGTGTTTGCCAGGGTCTGTCGTTGGGCCACCAATCGACAGTACACAGTTGTCCACCCCATCCATGCATACAGTCATACTGCCAATACATCCATCACCAATGCCCATAGCTGAGGGACAGCGTACAGTTGGCATTGGCCAGGACAGTGTGGTATCCATGGCACATGCATCCCAACACAGCCGCCATACCCAGATGACTGGAAGGGTACCACATAGACAGATGTTCAGGAGTTCTCGTAGGAGCACTGCTGCTCATCATGCCACTGGCAGATGTGCCACAGGTCTGACAATGTCATGCATGTTCCAGGCTGTTATGGAGTCACAGGCACATATGGAATGGTACACCAGACAGGGACTAAGGGCACAGAGGGGCCCATAACACCACCGTCATTGACAGAATCCATGACCTAGCAGGTGCCATCCATCATTACACCGAGGTCACTGATAGACATTGGGGAGACACATTAGATATCCTCCGCAATGTCATGTCCATGTGTCAGGACAGTGTGGGATGGTTGAGGCTTCGACATGGACGTATGCCAGCAACATCAGCAGCTGGCAGTGGCTGTGGACGTCCCTCAAGCCACAGCTGCTCCCGTAGTGCCAGTACCAGCCCCAGCAATGTTGGTGGCTGGGCTGTCCATAGAATGTCCTAGAAGACCATGTGCTTGTGGTTCTGGACAGTCCCAGCAGGGACCTGTGTCCAGTGTACATCCATCCACCTCTGGGGATAGTACCCAGTCTGGCTTAGTACCTGATAGTGTCAGTAGCACCCCTGCCAGACACAGGTACCGTATCCATGGCCAGAGACGGTGATCTGTAAAGCCTCGCAGGTACAGTCTGTGGCTGTCCCACAAATACCCATATATGGCAGCCACATGGTGGAACTGTGTGCATGCAGACACACACACACATACTCCAGACACCTAGGGCTAACACATACCCACACACATTACAACAACATTGGCCCATTCCAGTATTCTTGCCCCTCACACACACACACACACACACACACACACACACACACACACACACACACACACACACACACACACACACACACACACACACACATGTCAATTGGATGGCTCACTGTAGGCCTCTGGCAAACCAACAACACACCCTGTGCATATGATGAAACCTGTGCCACCTCCTGTCATCTGTAACATCGATGCAGGAACAGGCTACCATGGTGCTGATGCACAGGGTGTCTATATAGCAGTATAGCAATGTTAGCATGTTGTCAGCTGTAGAGTGTAATGATATGATTGAAGGTGTAGCTGAGCTGGCATGATGTATTAAAGCTATGATTGTCATTGTAGTGTTGTTTACACCAGTGTTGGTTCCAATTGTGTATTGTCCAGCCAGGTGCCACCTGGCTGATGTGTGCAGTATTGGCAGCATGTGTTAGAGAGTGGACAGTATGTGTGGAATGTGTGTAGCACAGATTTGCAGGTGTACAGTTGTGAACATGGTTGATGTGCACTGTCTGCATGTACATGCATAGTGGACACATGGCCAGGGTGACATGCTCTGTATTACACAGTAACACTCCATAGTTTCTATTGGTGGTCAGTATGCATTGTACTACACACATTCCGGAACCTGACTACACATGTGTGTATGACATGGTTTGACACTGCGCTGTGGGTGATACTGTTACTATCTGTCATTGCTTTGCATTCTGGTGGTATACATCACTTCAACAGCCTGACCATAACCAATTGTTAGATGATGTCTTGACAACCGCCACACAGATGTAGGACACACAGCAACATTTGGATCCTTCAGGTACTATACAATGCCAGTAACCACTGGTATTCACCTGCACCCATTACTGAGACCAATCCTGTTTGGCATATAGCTCTATTAGGTACAAGCAATCACAGTAAGGATGTGTCCGTCCACATATGTTAATGCATGCTGTGGCCTATAATGCATTCTCCAGATGACACACACATCCTCCACAAGGGTATCATACAGACAGATGCCTGTTGTCAAACCCATGCTGTAAAGCTATAAGCCAAACTAAGCATAGTCATCCACCTTTAAGGAACATATTATCCCCATAGTACCACATAGGTAGTAGCCACCAACATAGGTTCATAGGTTCATAGGTTCATACTAGGCTATCTGCCCTAGGGCATTTATAAGCCTAGCCAGAGTGTGTTTGGCTTTCGCCACCCATTTTAAATTAATTTTGCTATGCCCTTTTTTTTTTAGTACTGGTATGTCTGTCTAACAGTGACACAGAAGTGATGAACAGCTACCGATGTGTACATGCAACCAAGTATTATGTCATCTCTCCTTTGTTAATCACATTTCCAAAGGTATTTTGGAATCCCTTGGTGGATCATATAAGCAATAAAAGGTCTGCATGCATATCCCCATAGTTTGTTCTACACCTGTTATGAATAGTCATCATGGACAGACTTTGATGCGTTTGAACAGGTCTGACATATACCTCGGCCATAGACCCTCACTCACACATTCCAATAGGAACCATAGTGACTGTGTGACACAGATGACCTAGGCCAGGGATCACTGCAGTGGCTGGCCTTGTCACAAGCATACAGATGTGACCTAAGGTCTGGGAAGCAGCAGCACAGTCTGGCAAGGATGACAGCTGTGTTCTTGGAGAAAGCAGGGTTCCCACACATGCAATCATTGAGGTAACATGTACAGATATGTATTAGACATACAGCTAGCTCACATGTGCAATGCATACTGATATGTCATACAGTGATAAAAGCAAAACCCACATCACATTCATCAACAGTGTCACACACATACAGAACACACACTCACCAAATACAGGATTCAAACCCCTACCTAACTACTTCATGATACTAGAGGAGAACACATTAACACGACGCACTATGCACATTACTATAAGTTCTCTTTTCCACAGGTGTATTTGTAGGATGGTGACATCATCAGACTTGACAAAGGTTAGATTACCACTTTTGAGGTGTTTCACTACTCTCCTAAAAGGTTGTTCCTTCCCAAGGGGAACACTCACAGTTGCCCGCTGCAGGATTCTAACCCCTATCTAACTACTTCATGATACTAAAGGAGTACGCATTAACACGACGCGCTATACAGATTACTAGGAGTTTTCTTTTCCACAGGTATATTTGTAGGATGCTGACATCATCAGACTTGACAAAGGTTACATTACCACTTTTGAGGTGTTTCACTACTCTCCTAAAAGGTTGTTTGTTCCCAAACACACACAGTTGCTCAGTGCAGGATTCAAACCCCTACCTAACTACTTCATGATACTAGAAAAGTACACATTAGCACAACATGCTATACATATTACTGGGAGTTTTCTTTTCCACAGGTATATTTGTAGGATGGTGACATCATCAGACTATATGAAGTGTGTTACATTAGGTGACATTAGATGGCCTACATTGAAGGAATGTCTAAACACTCTGGCCATGTGATCATCAAAGGTGAGTTTACTATCTACCTGTGTCCCCAGGGCCATAATGACTTTCTCCGAACATGCTGGATTACCACCTATGTGGTAATTTGTGTGCACTTTGTATTACCCAAAGGGGATGACTATGCATTCTTTGCCATTCAGCTTGAGGGCATTGTTTTGACACCAGGTATCTGTCTCTGTAAGACACTTCTGGAGGATGTCTGTGTCAGCTGTACAGTCAATTATGGACCACAGTTTCCAGTCATCTGCAAACCTGTTCAGCCTTACACCTGCCGTGCTTGCCTGTACCTCTGAGCAGTATCGACTGAACAGGTGGGGTCCCAGGACCAAGACCTGTGTGATGCCATTTGTGACTGGCTTAGAGTTGGATATGGCACCCACAACTATGAACATGTGTGTTTGATCTGTGAGCCACTTGACCACCCATCCTGTGACATAGCTGTTCATGTTCAAGCTGGTACACTTGTCAATGATGACACAGTGGGGAATGGTGTGGAAAGCCCATAGTGAGGTCCACGTGGGCTGTGTGGACTACTTTCACCTCCATCTATGTTCATGGTAACTGTTTTAAATAAGTCAACTAGGTTTGGGAGCCAGGCTCTGCCTTTAACAAGGTGAAGTTGTGTAGAGTCCAGTGTCTGGAGATCTCCAATGTCTCAGTGTATGGGTTCCATGATGATTTGCTCAATAGCTCTGTAGACCAGGCTGAGTACACATGTTAGGCAATGGTTTCCTTTGCGGAGCTGGATGACTGTTAGTGTATGCCATTCTTTGGGTACATAGCCTGTGATACGCTTGAGTCTGGACAGTGAATGTAGGTGAGGGTGTAGTTCCTTGTGGGCCTAGTGTAAGACGCAGCCTGGGACAGTTTACAGTCACATTGATGCTATGTTCTTAGCTTTGGTGAGGGCTGTCTTTACCTGCATGTCCATAAAGTCTGTGTCTCTGCATCCTTCTGTGATAGAAACAGGCCCTTTTGGGGGAGATGGGGGTGAGTTTACACTGCACTTGTTCCCCTGGGTGTGAGCAGTGAAAGTTGGTTTGGTGTATGTCATTACTTTTTTCAGTAGCTGACAGCATATTTGGAAGTTGACACCTACATGTCTGATATAGCTACCGAAGGCTTTGTGGTTGTTATTCTTACATTCCTTGGCAATTTGTCTTTAGAAACTGTCCTTGGATTATTTTATGAGTGATCATTGTTTCATCCTAATAATGATCAGTGATGCCTTTCCTTTAGTGAAGTTGGCTCTATCTGGTGTTAGTTTCCTCCTTCTGTTGTCTAGCTTATTTATGGGCAACGACCACCAGATTGCTTTCTTATTTTTGGAGGAGTGCACCTTGGTTTTATTTGTGATGTCTCGATCCATGCATCCCTGTAGATGCTCATAGGATGCACTTGTAAATGATTTGGCAGATTGTATACCATTAGTCTAGAGCAAGAGGGCTTTGGAACTTTCCACTTTGGTCTTGGGAAGTGTGCAGTTTTCTTTTGAAAATGTCTTCACAGTGGTTTCATTGACTGCGTGTAGGGGTGGGATGTGGATGTCCAGTGTGATTACTTAATGATCTGATATTACCAGCGAGGGGTTTATCTCTGTTGTGGAACACTGGTACCCCATGTTGGTGATGATCATGTTCAGTATGTTGTCACCTCTAGTGAGCATGCTGACCAGATGTTCCAGGGTGTTAGAGTTTCTTAACTCTAGGACACATTGGGCAAAGGATGTTGTATACGAGTAATTCACCCACTCAATGTTTGGGTAGTTGTAATCTCCTCATATAATGGTGTTTGATAGGACCTTTATATTTGCCAATGTTCTCCAGAATACTGAGTGAGGTTCCTTAGACAAGGTACATGATCTGTAGCAGGCTACAATCTGATGGGCAGCTTTGCCCAATGTTAGTTGCACTTGCATGGACTCCAAGTCCTCATGCTGTGGCAGTAACCTGGAGGTGTGGATATCCATAAGGTAAATGGCTACACCACTTCCTTTTGTATTTCACTCGTGGTCTTGGGTCCAAAGGTCAGGGTGATTGTGAGTGTTTTACGTGGATCATATCCAACAGCTGTATGTTTGACATAGCTTTGTATGTTACGCAGTGAACACCTCTGAGTAGGCGATATGCAAGGGAGTACAGATGGAGCATTTTGCGATGGTCTGTGTATGGCATGTATTTCAGGCCACTAATGCTCTTTGTGAGGTATTGCTGCTGGCTTTCCAGTTGTTGTAGTTGTCTTGTGAGGTACATAGCAACAGTGGCATTGTACTCTTTTATAGTTCTAGTGAGTGGTGAGTAGAGGGGAACAATGTCCTCTTTTATTCTGCATGAGACACATTTTGTGATGAGGTGTGCCACATAAGAGGGTTTCCTGACTACTGTGGGAATGTGCTTATCACAGTTGTATCCACTGTCCACCAGTGACCCAGGCTCGATTGTCACACTTAAAGTGTGAGGTATACTACCACCTATGTTGTAGTTCTTGGCTACAGAGATTTTAACAAAGGTGATGATAATGCACCTTTTAGCATTGAGCTACAGCCCATGGCTTGGACAACAGCCATCTGTCTCAGTGAGGCCCTTTTGTAGGATGTCCACATCTTTAGTGTTTACAATGATGGCTCCTAGTTTGCAGTCCTCTGGAAACTTCAGTAGCCACAGAACTTCCATGTTAATGTTTACTTCAGGGAAGTAGATACTACACAGCCTGGGAAGTTATCTAGTCCCATGGCTGCTGTGATACTGGCTTTGGAGAGTGTTTTTTACCTGTGCAGCCGTGATGACAGCAACTTTGCAGTCTTCCATTATAGACATGTGCTCTTTCATGGGTGAGAGGGGGTAAAGTTAACACTGATCCTATCTGCCAGGATGTTGCCAATATCAGTTGGCTCTGTACATTTAGTGCCATTGAGCTGTAACTCAGAACAGATCTGAGTGTAACCATGACATGGACCTGTCTATTGGGCAGAGATCTCCTGTGTAGACAGTATGCAACAGAGTACAGCTTGGGTTACATTCATTCTTGCTGCATGGGGCAACTATTTGAGGCCAGTAAGCTTCTTGTTAAGGTTCTTCATTGGTCTTTCTAGTTGCTGAACGTGCCTAGTCAGATTCCTCATAAGTGTGTTGTGGTAGTCTCTGACAGGTCTGATGACTGCCGAGTAGTGGCAATCTCCTTTGACCTACATGCACAGACCTTGGCAGTTTGTGTGTACACATAGCAGGATTTTCAGACCACTTTGTGAATGTGTTTCTGGAAGTAGAGATGACTATACACATTTGTCCATAGATCCCTTATTATCACATCCGTATTTAGCCTGTGTGTGAGCATGCCCAGTATGACCTTTCAGTGTGATGCTGAATGAAATCCACTACTTTTGTTGGAGTGTGTGAGCATGCACAGTATACACATTTATACTATATGTGTATGGTAAATCAAGGTGTATTTTTACAGCAGGGCTCACCTTTGTGTCATAGATCAACAGGGATCATGCTGTGTATGAAGGGCTTCCATGAGACACTTTGCACAGACCTGTCAACATTTCTACATACAGGGGGGACAGCTATTCTTTGTAAATTTCTACCATTGGGTACACTGGATTGTTACTGTGGGTGTACATAGGATGTGAGTTTCACCTGACACTTATACACATTTGCTGTGCACTGCTATGTACAGGACATCATTACAGTCTGTACTGTTGCCTATTGTTCTCATTGCCACATATATTAGCTTGCGACTTCATAGCCTACACAACCCACATCACAACGCCTGGCCTGATGTTCTTTGTCTGCATAGGCGTGTGGGTGAGGTTACCCATTTGCCTCATTAGGGGCATGATACAGCATTGCTTTGTGTTTGCATTAGTGTACAATTGTCCTGCTGTGTCTGTACCACTGTAATGCTATCGTGGCTTAGTGGCTCAGTACTGTGACTATAGTGTACAGTATCCTGGGTTCAAGCCCTGTCACTGCTTTTTATTTTCATGCTGGCCATACCAGACTGCTTAAGGAACAGTAAAGCAGATATGAGCATGTTTAACTGACTTTGCTCAGCTTTGGCCGACCTTGGCCAACATTGCATGAACAATTTTGTTTACATATACTAGATATTGGTAAAAGGTGCTTAGCACTGCTTTATATTGCTTAAAACATGGCAATCATGCCTCAGGTGGTGCTGCAGGGCTGCCTATGTCGGATGCACATACTACACTCCCTATACATGTTTGGAAACAGGTAGTGTCAAGTTAGGCATCCCTTTTATTTTATTTGTGAGTCAGTGAGCAGTATCATTTCCAGGGTTCCTACTGAGCCAGTGTATGTGCTATATGTTGCCTCTTTGCCAAGGACAAGGCATACTGGGCATGCCTCCTTCTGCCTACTGGGGCAGGCTCAGGTTGTTCCTCCTCTGAGTCACGCTGTGCCTGTGCAGGCCTTGGCAATGGTGGGGGGCTGTTTGGCCCTGCCCCATGCTGTTCCTGCTGCAGCTGTTTTCACAGGATCATATTGTGTAGCATGGCACATACCATAACAATTTGGGTACATGTAGTTGGTGAGTACTGCAAGGCTCCACCAGATGTGTCCAGGCACCGGAACTGTGACTTGAGCATCCCAAACACACTCGATTACATTTCGTGTTTGTGCGTGTGCCTCATTATGGAGTTCTTGTTCAGGTGTGTGTGAATTTCTGATGGGTGTCATCAGCCATGGATCCAGTGCGTATCCAGCATCCCCCACTAGGTGACCGTCAGGGATGTCCCCATTTGCAAATGTCTGGTACAGCTGCGACAGATGCCAGATATGGGAATCGTGGTAGCTTCCAGGGCAGCCAGCACACACATTCAGTATTATGCCCTGGGCATCGCACACAACCTGGCAGTTGATGGAGTGGAAGCCCTTGCGGTTGATGTAGGCCCTACCCCGCTCACCAGCTGGTGCTTTGATGTGTATGTGTGTGCAGTCAATTGCACCCACTACCTCAGGGTATTCCGCTATTTGCTGGAAGAGATGCATATTGCTGGCCAATACCTCACGGGAATTGGGGAAATATACATGATCACCGACATGTGCTGACATGGCATTCAGGAACTGGTGCAGTACCCTTGATGCTGATGACTGTGAGAGCCCCATCATATCACCAGTTGGTCTCTGGAAGGTACCTGTTGCTAGTATTCTTAGGCCAACACATACCTTGGTTTCCACTGGGATGGGTTCCCCTCTGTTGGTTCTGTGTGTGAGGCATGGCCTGCACAGCTCAACAATTTGCTGCAGGAGCTCTCTGTCCACTCTATAGCGCTCCACTATCTCCAGCTCATGTTGCCCCTGGTAGGTTACCCTGGGTCTGTACACTCTTCTCCGTCTCCTCACTGTGGGTTGCTCAGCAGCATTCGCAATGGCACCACCCTTAGCATCTTGCACATGTTGCCTTATAACAACAATGGCAGCCCCTAACATTTTTATGTCTCAGTTTAAGCTTTTTAAGTTTTCACTTCTCTTTGTTGACTGCAGTGTTGCAGTGTTTCTGAGAAAAACATGGGGGAATGTTGTTTGCAGAGTTTTAGGTGCTGGGCTGGGTAGTGTACTGCCTGTGTAATTGGCTGATTCTGATTGATTTCACCTGGCAGATCTGCCAGTTCTCCTTGGTTAACTTCCTACTACTTCCTTTCCTTCCTTTTTCCATTTCTGTTTTCACAGGGGGCAGCGCCATGCAAACAAGTGCACACGCGCGCACACAGGCTTACACAGGCTTAGGTGGGTGCACATTCATGTATACTAGCTTAAACAGCCTAACACAGGCTTACATGGGTGCACACCCATGCACACAGCCTTAGACGGGTTTACATGCGCACATGCACGCACACAGTGTAAGCAGCTTTGCAAAAAACTTTAGTGATAGCCACGGCGTACACCTTCGGTTTCTTGATTTCAGTTTAGACAACTGTAGACACACCTCTTTTAGTCCTGAGTAGCTCACAGCAAACACATGCCACTCTGCTCCAATAAGCTTACAGTCTGTTTGATACATACCCCCTTATGAAGTCACCCATCTTCTACTCTGTTACTCCTCTTTTCCTACTCTTACACTCTAGCGACATGGTTCACATAGCAGGAAATATTGGGATTCACTATCCTTATCCTCATTTGCATAGGATTGCCTACTAATGCTTGGTTACATCTCTCAGACTGAGCTTCCCCCCTTAGCAACCTCTACTCAGTAGCCATGTTGTCTTCGGCCTGCCATTCACTTGCATGGCAGATTAATATTTTGAATAAAATCCCTATTTGTGGCTTTTATTTTTTGTTTTTCTGGTTTTTAGAGTGCACCACGTTTGTGCGGCGCTGTGCTAAGCTTAAACATCGGAGATCGAGGTAAAAAATATATATTTTTTTTATTTTGCAAAGGAAACACATGCCAATGGCCATATATTTGGCCATTGGCATGCTTCCTCCACTGGATGCATCCTTTATTTGGAGCTGTCATGGCTCCGTTTTGCTATTTGCAGAATGGTACTCAGTTGCCAACTGAGTACATTTCTGCAAATAACACTACTCTTACTCGGACAGGTTAATGTTTCCTGGATCGCAAATTTACCTCATTTGCATATCTTTCAGCAGCAAATGAGGTTATTTGCATAACCTAACCCTGTCCATGTAAGAGTCGTTTTAGGAGCTCTCTTGCACGCCCCTGCCGACTGTTCCTGGATCGCTCGGCAGACATGTTGGCTGCATGGAGTCTTATTCTAGTCTTAGACTCTGTGCAAGCCTTCGTGAATCCGACCTGTAGTTTTGTCACCTGTATAACATGACCTGCTTATATTTTAGATGTGGCCTCTACAGTGATAATGCTTATCTGTATGTTACATTTGAAGAAAAGGCTATCCTTGTCCTCACAAAAATATATGTCCAACTTGGTCCTACAGGAACTGCACAAAAGGCATATCTGCATACAGTCTAGTTCAGCCCTACAATTAATTGTAACTGAGGGAATACAGCTAGAATTAACAATGCACCTTGTTACCAATAGTGGAAAAAGAGGCAACAGTTGTAAGAGGTTACTGTTAGAGGGTATATAGAAGCAGGACCTTTGTTTCAAGGAAATCAAAGCAGTTACAGTTTTATAATTTGTATAACATGAACTGCAGATGTTCTGGATGCATTCTATCCAGTGGTTATGTTACAACAACATTCAGCCATAGTCTTGCATCATCTGGCAGTATTTTGGTCATACAACAACCTGGCCTGTATTCCCCTAACCTTCTTCCAGCTCTGACATTCACATCCATTCATATATCAGTCATATGTGATGTTATTGTGTAATACATCTTGTCTAACCATCTTAAAGGCTAACCATTATCATAAATTGCTATGGGTAGTATATTAGGGCTATGCATACTAGGGCTACTAGAGCCTACATATTGTGAATGTATGCCTGTGAGGGAAAGATACATACACACTACTTACACTGTTATGTGACCTATAGTCAGATATAAAGGGGTGAATGGGTACAGGGGAACTTGCTCACTAGAAAATTCACTGCCTGTTGTTTTGATGGATCAGAATTTGATGTATTTTTAGTACATCAGTTTTTGATGATGTTTTTTCTTCCAGTGAACTGTCATACCCCTATACAAATATAATTCAGAATCACAAAGAATATACATATTTCCACTGCATAATGAGAATTTTCTAATATCCCTCAGGCATCATGTCTGTTCGGTAGAAGAAGCAGAACAGCAATTGTGTAATTAGGTATGATGGCCCTTGCTGCAGGACATCAATGCCATTGCTGGGACAGAAGAGGACAATGGATCATCGCTGCTGGTGTCTCACAAATATTATTTGCTAGGCCAAGCATAAGACACAGGAAGCTGAAATGCAGAACAAAACACTGATGTCCATATGACTGGATGAGATGGAGGAGTTCATGCACCATGCATATTTCCTAAGGTGTTCTGGACGCTGGTGTGGGGATGGGCTAGATACTTTTTTTTTCTATGGGTGATAGACCATGTTAGTGCTACTTAGCAGAAGCTCGCCTGTATTTTTCTTAGATATACTAAGTGTAGGGTACTCCTATGCGAATATCATACATTTACCTTCATACACCTCAGGCATGTAACAATGTCCTGCCCCACTGAAGACTAAGGTGAAACTGAGGTATAACATGTTGTGTTGTATGAATACCTTTGTTCTGCATGCATCATTGGCATATTAGAAGCATGTGTCACTGAGATTACCATGGTATTTCTGTATGCTCTGCATTTGCAGTTTTCACTGGTGGAAGCCATGATAGAGAAATCTCAGAGGCTGGACTAAAGGGCTATTGCCAGAACCATAGATACATCAAACAATGTTGATGAAAGACAAGGTCTGTAGTTATAATTTGAGAAAATAATGACACTATTTCTGTCACTGCTGTGTGGTGATACCCCTGCAGACAGGATGGAGTTACAACCACATATACTGATGGTAGAAAATGAATGCCCAGCAACAGCAGAGAGGGATATAATTCCTTTGAATGATATCCCCATACATGCTTCCCCTGTAAGAATATATGTTCTTAAGGATGTACATCTAGGCCCAGGTAACACAGTGGCATGCCATGCCTGTCATAGGAGGTTACAGGCTCTGGCACTCCTCTCAAGCAAACTGTATCCAAACCTAGGTCGTACACTATTATCCCATACCTGCCATAAAAACACTGTGGCCTTTCATCAATCACCATCAAACTGCATTGAGGTCCAGGTTCCACAGTGACACTCCAAATCTTTCACAAGACATCACAAGTATTGTAACCCTTTGATGTCCCCCTACATCTAAGCAGGTGTGTCTGCACCCTGAATCCCTGTGATTGTTTCCCCTACCACCTCATGTATGCCTGTGTCCCACATATTTTATTCTACTCCCCCTTGTTGATCATCAGCTTTCCTCCTCATTCACCCATTTGCCCATTTGTTCCCCTGCAGCTGCCAGGAATGAGGATTGGGATAACTGAGGGGATACTGTAATACTGTATAGAGGTAGATACTAGCTCTTTCTCCCAGTGCTAGTTCCAGGCTTGATCTGTGCATATGGATGCTGTGAGTCAAACATAGCCACCTCAGTGTTGATGAGCCTATCACTGATTTCCATGTTCCAAGGAAGTGCATTGGGACACTAAGATGTGTCCCTCTGCCTCTGCCATAGCACATCACCTCATCTATTGTTCTTCTCTAATTCTTACAAGGCATGAACACTGATGTACTCTCTGGTAAACACTGGCAATACAGCAGATGCACTTTTCCCTCTCATTAAGACCTAATCCCGGCTATCTGAGTAAGGCAAGTGAGTACAACTCTTTCATTCTTCTCACTTCTCTCATTAGCTCCTTCAGTGCCAGAACCACAAATTGAATCCTGGTCACATGGGCTGGTCCTTCTCTTAATATTATGCAGGTACATTTCTACCTAGATTGTGTTGACAGTCTTGTGTTATTGAACCTCCTGTCAACTCTGCAAACGATAATGTCTATGACCAAAAATACCCTGCATATTGTGTTGTATCAAGGTGAAATCAACTCCTCCCTGGCAGGATCAGACCACTAGCTAATCACCATGGATATGCACATCCCAATCACACCCCCCCCTAAAGGAAACTACCATAGAAACTTCTCCAAAGCCAGTTTTGCGCTTCTAAAAACAGAGGTGGCTAACTTCATGATGCCCATGCAAATGGAAAATAGGTGCATGACTGTTAAATCATACACCAATGCACTGTATGAGCACATACACAAGTGCATGGATCAGGCCATACCAAACAGAACTAAGACTCTTTCCTCCAAAAAAAAGGAAGTCAGTCTGGTGGTTGTCTACCATAAACAAACTCTACAACAGAAGAAAAAAACTGTTGCAGAAAAGGGTGAAGTCCCAACACTGGAAAAACTCCCTTGTTATCCTCAGCAAAAAACTGTGATGCTTCATCAAATCCTATAAAGCTAGCTACGAAAACAAAAAATTGCTTCAGATTCTAAAGACAGCCACAAGGCATTCTATAGTTATGTCAAGAATCTACATGCCAATACTCAGATCTGCTCTGAGTTACAGCACAATGGCAATACATATACAGAACCAAAAGAAATTGCCAACATAGTGGCTGACAGGTTCAGTGCAAACTTTACCCCCCTTCACCCCCTAAAGGGCCTATCACAATACCTGAGGAATGCCAAGTCCCTATTATCACGGCTACACAAGTAAAAACCGTACTGTCCAAAGCAAAAAATACAGCTTCCATGGGACCTAATAATATCCCTAGCTGTGTTCTACATGAATGACAAAGTGAGTTGACACCACACCTGAGTACCTTGTTCAATCACAGCCTCATCTCAGGCTTTGTTTCTACCAAATGATGCACTGCTATGGTCATCCCTATCCACAAAGGGGGAGCGACTACAGACCCTGGGAACTACTGGCCCATTAGCCTGATGAATCTGATATGTAAGGCTATGGAGCACATCATCATGGACCTTATAAATAGAGACATAGGGAACCTCCAAACTCTGGACCCCACGCAGTTTGGGTTTGTGAATCATGATCATGTGATCATGCGATCATGCCTGCTCAGCCTGATAGACTTCCTCTAGTCTGTCACCAGAGCTGTGGATGAGGGCAAGGTAGTTCACACAACCTACCTAGATCTTGCCAAGGCCTTCAACACAATCCCTCACTCAGGAATCATAGACAGACTCACTAAACTAGGCATAAACCCCTATGTCATAAGATGGGTTGCCAACTGGCTCACTGACAGAACCCACACTGTGAAGGTAGCAGACTCCAAATCTGACTACTGACCAGTTACAAGTGGTGTCCCACAGGGATCAGTCTTGGGTCCTCTCCTGTTTGGCATCTACTTCTCTGAAGTTCAAGCAAACACAAAGGGACTCTGGTTGACCAAGTTTGTAGACGATTGCAAACTGGGAGCCATTATTGATTCTCCAACTGATGTAGACATTTTACAAAAGGGCCTCACTGACACCAGTGACTGGTACCAGAACCATGGCCCTAAGCTCAATGCCAAAAAGTGCATTGTCATTCCTTTTGGGAAAAATTCGGTGACCATGAACTACCACATAGGAGGTAGTCCACTAAACACCGAAGGTGTGATAAGAGACCTGGGGACACAGGTTGACAGCAACCTCTCCTTTGATAACCACATTGCCACTGTAGTCAGAAAATCCTTCTATGTGGCACATCTCATTACAAAAGGTTTCTCATCCAGGAAGAAAGAGGTCATAATCCCACTCTACAGATCCCTCATTAGACCCATTATAGAATACAATGCCCTGTTTGGAATGTACCTCACTAGACACCTACAACAGCTGGAAAGGCCATAAAAATACTTCACTAAGAGGATCTTTTGCCTTAGACACATGCCCTATATGGACAGACTCAAAAAACTCCAGCTATATTCTGTCTCATATTGCCTACTTAGAGGTGATCTCTGCTTGACTTCCAAGGCTATGTCTGACCCAGAGCTGTTAGATATGCTACATCTGAAAAAATCCCTATCCCTCCATGCCACATGCTCCAGGGACCTAAACCTCATTACCACAATAAACATAACATGCTGGAGGGACAGGTTCCTAACCCAGAGACGTCCCATACTCTGGAACAAACTTCCCATTCATGTCAAGCAGAGCACTTCACTGGTCCTCTTTAAGAGAAATCTTGACGAGTGGATGGGCAATAGGAAGGTCACCCCAGGGATCACTTCAGTGGCCTTGCTTGACAGGGGCTGTGGAAATTAACTTCGGGTGGCAGGATGCCAGGGAATCTTCTTGGGCTAGGCTTATATAGGCTTCAGGGCCGTTAGCCTAGTACACACCTATGAACCTATGAACCTATGTCTGATACTCAATGTGACCATATCGTGAGAGATTAGCACAACCTGAATGTAAAACTGCATGCAATACATTTAGACTGTGTGTCACTGTCATTTTATGATTGTCATGTCCCATTATTGTCAATTAAGTGTCACCACTTCACCAACACCTCCATACACTGCATACATCACTGCACAGAGGTTCATCCTGCATGTGAGTTGCCCTGTTCCACCTCACTGTCTTTTCCTGCTGCTGCTCTAGTTTCGTAGCAGGTCCTACCAGAGCCATTTGATAAAGATGACCAGCTTGTTTTTTCTGTATCACGGAAGCATGCCACCAACAGGCCAAAGATGCATTCAAAGACATTCTGGCTCTTATGACTGGTAATGTTTTATTGCATTTTATACAGATCACAGAGAGTAGTGATGAGCCAGAGATCCTAGGGGGAATTAAGCATCACCTGAATCATGCAACAAAGTATCATTGTGGAGGAAGACATTTGTGGCTATATGCACAGTTTGTATATTAGTAAACATCTTGGGGAGGTGAGCAATGAGATAAACATGTGATTCAGAAATATTTGCCCTAAATAGCCTCCTTAGCATAACTTTATGATACAAACAGCTGCAGTCATAAGCTTGGTCATGGTGCTATGGACATTTACTGCACAGCGACCTGTAGAATGACTGTGGAGGTCTGGAAGGTGAAACTCTTGTCAGTCAGACCACGGCTCACATGAGGTAAATGAATGGGGAGTGGTGCTTGCACATTACAGTGTTTAGAACTGAAGTAGGTGGTTGAGGTAATGGATGTAGCTGAGAATGGCTGAAGTCTGTCTGGGATACTATGAACAGAGGCTGGAGTTTCTGGAAAAGTATGACATTTGCTGGTGATGCGATTTACTAGATTGCCTGCAATAGAAGAAGGTGTGATGTGTACTGTACTACGTGGAAGACATAGGCCTTAGTTTAGGCAAAGCACTGCATGTTTTCTACTCACTGTTCATATCCATGTCATGGGAATTGCTCTGTTTGATTCTATTTAATTAACATTCATTGAACTATATGCTGTTGTTTTCTGTAAGGGTAGGTTATAGCGGTCCAGTGGACATTACTTTGTGTGAGGCAGTAGAGTAGTACAGGTATGTCCACTTGGGAAACAGTCAAGGATTAGCTGTACTTGTTTCCATTGTGGGGAGGGAGGGAGAGTCCTACACTGGATGTCATTGCAGCAGATAATGTAGTACACAGCCCTCATGGTGTCATCAAGTGAGTGGTGTGTCTGTGTACCATTTAACATCACGTCTTTTGTTGGCTGTGAGGAAGAACAAGTTGCATGTCTTTCTAGGTGGAAGAGAAAAGGAGGTCTACATTGCCAATGACTATGTCTACTGCCCTGATAATTATCCACAAGGGTTTGCAAAAAACACAAATTTCTTGTCTGCTTCAATGACTGCTGTAGGTGAAGATTATACAAAGGCCTCTGTAATACTTAAAGTGTTTCCTCTTCCTACATCTATATCATGGTGTATGTCTGTACTGAGATTGTCAAGGAGGCCCTCTACACATTGTCATGTAGGAAGACTTATGTGGATAATGCTAGGGGATTGCACTGACATCCTGTGGAATGTCCTAACTTAGCCCTCAGCTTACAGTTGGGCTGCATACATACTAATGTGAGAGTTTACATAACATTTGTGGATACTATAAGGGGCAGGCATACTGTAGTTGACATTCACCTTGCATGACATTATTAGTGTGGTTGTCATACAATGGCAGGCGATTGCATGGCAGGGCCTACAGCACCTCTACAGATCAGGTGTCAGACACAAATAATTGAACAAAACTTGTACACATCCACAACTTAGGTAGAGACAATATGTCTGCAACTATGGCTGATATACTTGAAGCATAAAACCTGCTCCATATATATCTGTGTTTTTGCATGGTTGCCTTTGTGGGATAATGCAGCCCTCTGACATGCCAAAGCAGTACCTAGAACCATACCATGATGACAGCCACCATGGCAATCATAGAAGTGGCTTGTGCTGCATCATGAGTGGCAGGTAATACAGGCCATGTGAATAGTGGGCAATTCATGAGTCACTGAGGTAAGTGTTTACTGAGTACAGCATGACACCGGCTTACACAAACATTTCTTTGGCATTACAGATAGTCATGCTTGACAATGATAAATACCACAAGAGGAAATTCTCATAGGCAGAAAATAACATAACGCTCCAGGCCTTGAGTTAGCATGGTTCATAACATGGGATCAGATCTGACCTTACATAAGTATGTCTGGAAGGTCCCTTTAGAACAAATCAATGTACTTAGTGGCCAAACTAGAAATTATGAATAGTTTGGGAGAGGGGTTATGCATACAGAAAGCAAGATAACCCATCTACTCAGGGGTAGATAGCAGTGGATGGGGGTCTGCAAACAAAATCATCATTAAAGGACAGGGAATATCTCTAGTTTGAAGACCTCACAACTTTGTTATCCATGATGTAATACAGGATTTGGGGCAGAAATGTGTGTTATTCTGCTGCAGCATGAAAGCAGCTTGTAGTAGAATTAAAAATTACTAGCTAGAGTTCAAATAAGTGAGGTAGCTGAAGTGCATAAGTGCATAACATATAAAAACAAATTAAATTTAACACCCCCTTACACACAGATATATATATATATATATATATATATATATATATATATATATATATATATATATATATATATATATATATATATATATACACACACACACACACACACACATGGATCCCCTTCTAATACTCAAATGGCCATATCATCGAATTTCATTTTTGTAATATGAAAATTGTGAAAACAAAATGCCCAAATGGCAAATTTTTCCCAGATCAAGTAAACACTTGACTTGCCCAACATGTCCTTTTCTGCACTGTAGTTTGATCCCAGAGCTTGTATATATAGTTGGGAGGTGGGGGGTAGGTGGGGGGCATAGGGTTTTATTTACTCCAGTGTGTGTTTTGTTGAAGTTTGGACAATTGTTTACTTGCCTGGGAAAAATTCCCCATTCAGGTATTTTATTTTCGTGATTTTAGTCTTGCAAAAATAAAATTCGATGATATGGCCATTTGAGTTTTATAACTAGATCCATATATCTATATATATAGCTCTATATATAGCTCTATATATATATATATATATATATATATATATATATATGTATGTGTGTGTGTGTGTGTGTGTGTGTGTGTGTGTGTGTGTGTGTGTGTGTGTGTGTGTGTGTGTGTGTGTGTAGATATAGATATAGCTAAACATATGTAACAAAAATATAAACATTGCATTATGACCATGCACAGCAATCAGCACCACTTCATATTGTATGGCATTTGAAAAAAAAAAATATTTTATAATCTCAGATCCAGTATTGCCAGATCCATTAAAACCACATGTTGCAGGTTGCTTAATCAATTTACCAAATCTACATTTCTGTGTATCTAGAATATTAGATTTTTGGTGTACTTCTGACCCTTGCATCTTGGCCTTGGACATGTTGCCCTTCAATTGCATTTTAACTCACTTGAAATCTATCATAATTAGAAATGTGTAATACTTTCATTTATATGAGTCCTAACATGCTCTGGCATAACTGGACTTTACACACCTACATCTGCTGCATGATACTCCAATTATTTCTTGCTTGCTCTTTGAAAGCAACATTATATAAATTACAAAATATGGTGCAGCTTCATAAAACCAGTCAAACACCTGTGGAATTCTGTAGTACCTTGCGTCTGTGCTAAATGCAGCAGATGCAGGCTGGTATTCAATATAATTACTTTCACTAAACATTTAAAAGTCTTAGCCATTGAAATATGACATCATAATGAGATATTGAATATTTCATAAAGTGATGCAAACAATATATATCTTTTCATCCAAACACAGGAAAAATAGCACATCTTTTTGCTTTCAATATTTTAATGACTAATCTGCCACTAATAAAAATCTTAGTACCTCAGACTTGTGGCCTTTAGAGAGATTAACATTTCTCTGTTTACACAGCATCTTGTAAACAATTTTCTATCATCTATTAATATCAGCTAACAATGAAGTAATCAGCATGTTTTGCCAATCAGGAAACATTTTCTTTTAAATATTCTCGATGACTTAGAAAAAAAGAAACATTCATTTTTGATACGGACTTCAGCAATCCCCCAATAACTTTCATTTTTTTTTTAAATAATTGTTGAAAGAATTTAATTATTGTGCCTTGTTTTGTTGCAAAGTACCACACATGAATACAAAATATGCTACATTTTATTATTTCATCTACAAACATATTGAAAGCAACCTGAAGTAACAAAGTGAATTGCAATTAATTTTCTTCATTAGAGTGAAATTCTTTGAAATATTGATCAGTGGGATGTATTTAAAACATTCTAACATTTCCAGTTCCAACTATGACTATGGAGATAAAAGTACCAATGTTACACAGAATTTACACTGGTGTTGCAATATGATTGTGACAATCAAAAGCACATAAACACACAATAGGGACATTGTTGTATACGGGTCAGTACACAGTTATACCAGATCATGTTTTTTAACAGTACTGCTTAGATGCATATACAGAATTAGTCTGCAAGTTCAAAACTTAAAGTTATAAAAGAATGAAGAATACATTAATGCAAAAATACAAGCAATAGAGTTTCAATCTGAAAAATCACAATTTATCTGCCTTGGGCATAATTCCATTAAAAGTTTTTTTTTTCAGCAGAGTCTAGAAATTATATTCTCATATTCTCTTTCTAAGGCATTTTGTATGCTTCTGATAGTATAATTCAAGTGGATTTGGAGGACAAACTCGTCCTCTGCCATTTGTTGCTCAGAGTAGTTGTTTTTGTCATTTTATACTATTCATTTGTATAAGAAAGTTTTTAATTTAAACTGTAGGTCTAAAGTAATGCACAGCTTTTGGGGATCTTTGATAGTCTGTTATGGTTTGAACATGTACTATCAGATTAGGCACTGAAATACATTTCTTGCCACTGTAAATATAACTGTCAAATGTGAAGCAGAACAAACATCAGAATACAATCATTTTTATTATACAATTTATTTGGCAACTAGGTGAACCAACAAGAAACATATATGTCTTTTGAGGTAGGAACAGATAGCACCACTGTGGTTAACTGACTTATTCTAAATCCTCCATTATAGGGATGAACCTGTCAGAATTAGTCATAATATCAGAAAATGAAGCCATTTAATAGATTAACTCTAGCAAGTTGCAAAATATCCATAATGAGAATTGCATAGTTGTAAAATATAAACTACAGATGACACTGCACTATTCATCCTAGGATGGGATTGTGCCATTTATAATTAAAATATATTGTTCACTTATTTCTGCGCTTGCTTTGTAAGGATTGTGGTGCAAGCAGTTTGCACGATTACAGTGCTTGGCAGTAGATGGTAATCTACTGCAGGCTTACCTTTGAGCATAGGGAATAGTAATGACAGTTAATTGTGATGGCACAAATTGAAAAAAACTCTATTCACACCCCATTACTATAGCTGCTCTGTGTTATAACATCCAGGTTCATCCCAACAGATTTCAGACAACTTTATCTGTTTGAGGACGTGAACCCAGGCCATAGCAGGTATACCTTTGGAACCTGTACAGCAGACATTCACAAGGTAAAATTCCTCTAGAACAGCTTAGCCTTACTTCCCAGAAGGCCAAAAATACATCAGAGCTTATAAAATATAACTTACTCTGCACTCTCTTTACTCTTACAATGATGCAATTAACTTTGGTGATAGTTACTAAGCTATGATTATTTGTTATAACTTTAACATGAACAAACTGTGGCAAATTTGTATAAAACATTCTTAATAAAAATTCAGCTGTAGAACTTAAATGAATCTTTGTACAAAATCCACATCTTGGCAGATCCACCATAGGGTGCCTGCTATTTATTGCACACAGATTGTCTATATTTCATAAAATAAAAGCCACTGCATAGTCTAGATTTAACCATAATAAGCGAGTTTATGCTAAAATGCATGTTTTCTACTTTGGCTGGATGCAGAACAAAGCATTAGTTTCAAATGTATGTACTTCAGGAATTCTAACAAGCAAGAGAGAAGCAGGAGATTTTGTCATTGTCAGGAAGTGGTTTTGTTTCGGGCACTCCTGGAGTCATATTTTTGATTTAATAAGAACTTATCACAATGATACAGAGTTCTATACTGTAGAGCATTTAAATACCCTCTGTGTCTAGTATAATCATTTACAGATTCCAAGAGAAGCTAACCTTATTGCAAACTAATAGAGCAACATTGAATAGATAACTCAAAGGTCATCCTTTAGCACAGACTGGTTGTAGAAACAAAGTAGAAATATATGTGTACTGATAAATTATAGTGCTGTCTTTATAAACAGGCAGCACAGATTGTTAAACAATTAAGTTTGCTGTCTGTTTAGGAATGTGAGCTTTTCGCGTGCTTCGGAGGGGGCAATACAACAGCAAACCATTTTCATGATATATCTAGTGTGGAGTTTAAATGAAAGCGAAGGATCAAAGGTAAACACAGGATATTTTTAAACTAAAAACAGAGACAAGTGCTGAACTCAAAAAACCACAGAAGGAGATTCAGATGTACTAAAAAAGCAGATGGTGTGCTGAACGTTGCCTTTGTACTTGTTTAACAGTTGTTAGTTGTTGAGAACTTAGACTATTGTCTAAACATTTTCTTCTTGTTGAGAAATAAAATGGAATATACTTGTGAGGGCAGAAAGCACTACTCTCAAGACTATCTAAATTAGTATGAAGTTAGGAGACAGAAGAACAGAAGTATAATTAAAGAAAATATTGAATTAACAGGAGCACAACCTAGGACTTGTCCCACAGACAGCAGACACATCTGATAGATCCTTTTCATTAAGCTGATTAAACTAACTAGTATACTAAAGCAATAGAAAAGATTACCTTTTTGAGAAGAGGATTAGAAAATAACTTGGTTGGCTTGTATTTTCAAGGCTTTTTTCCCTTGACGATGGAGTGTAGGATAAGTTACTTGCTATTTACACATACCACATGTATAATAAAAGTGGAAGTAGGAAGTATCCAGAAGTTGATACTACTGACCTCCTCCCCACATATGACGGCATTACTGTTATGGAACACTGACATCACTGGGACAAACTGTGAAAAGGAAAATTTATGGTATTCTGTAGTGACTAAGTTAATGTGATCAAAATACAAAACACTGCAGTAGTAAAGCCATCACAAGGAAATGTCAATTTACAAAAGCACAAACTACAGTATTATAAACCCTCCTGCATCCCCGCCATTCTAAATATATTCATGCAGCATTGTTTAACATCTGAGGTGAGGGGCCATTTTCCTTACTGCATCTTTCTATGAGATAGTGGTACAGGGTCCATCTTTGCTATATTTTGCAAGAGAACCAGTATTGCCTATCCACAAAGGCACTGTGAGTAACACTTTTAGCCTGTCCTCTTCTAACTCCTGAATTACATTGATTCAAGAAGAGATGACAGTAAAGGTGTAGAGAGATAGACACCCCCAAATGAATGCACTTGTTGCCCATGTTGATGTCTTTGATTCCCTTGTGCAAAATTTGTCTGAACAAAAAGATCACTTTCTGGCTCAGAACACCTCTGGGAAAAATCCAAAAATATGCCCATTTTGAGTATCCATTTATATGACTCTGCTTTGATCTGTTCAACTAATCAGCCAGATATCTTTAAGGGATGGAACCTAGGATATCCTGAGGATGAGTCCTGATTCCTGGGACAGGTACCATGTTTCTATTATCAGTATGTGGAAGAAGTAACTTTCTTCAAGAAGAAGTGGTTTTGGTTCCTTCCTGTTTGTTGATGTACCATATGATTGCTGTGTTATCCATGAGTGTATTCAGGATTTCTGGTTGCCAGGTATATTTGAAGTTTTATTTATTTATTTATTTATTTATTGTCTTCTCTCTCATGTTGAGATCTGTTGTCTGAGTGGGCACCCACGCTAGATGGGTCTGGCTTGAATGTGACTTCTGATTCAGGTTCACATATTGTTTTCAACAAAATATCTATTTTTGTGATGAAAGGCAACAAGGGCATGTTAGCTATTCTATAGGTACCATAGCAATCTTCTCATGTAAAGCCGTATCAGGTAGAAAATATGCATTGAGGATGTCATGATCTTGAAGATCCTAAGGTACTTTCTGGCTATAATCTGATCCTCCCACTTTACAGAAATAAAATACAGAGTGAGAAACACCACCTTTTTTGAGGGAAGGAATACCAATTGTCTGGCAGTCTCCAAAAGGACTTTCAGAAACTGGACTTGGTGGAAAGGCATTATCTGTGATTTGGCAAGATGAAGAGGGAGTCCCAAAGTGTGGAACTAGGCCAGGGTGAACTGTAAGCCAGCTTACATCTCCTCTAAGGTGGAGGTCTGAATCAGACAGTTGTCCAGGTAAGGGTAAATGTGGATATATTTTTTTCTGCTGCATGCAAGCACTCAAGCCAGGCATTCTGCAAAGCACTTGATTGAAGCAGATAAACCAAAGGGCAAGGAAGCAAATTAGTAGTGAGATCCTCTTGTTTGGTATCTCAGACAAGGTCTGTGTCTCATGGATATGGTTATGTCAAAACAGGCATCTTTTCAGCATAAGTTGTCCTTAAGGACCTTGGGAAAGATGAAAGGTAGTACGGCCTGCTGGGCTAGCATTTTGAAGTTTGGAATATGTACAAAGTTGTTTATTCTTCAGGTACAACTAACATTGGGTAAGAAGGCGATTCAGGTTGTAGCCTGCTATAGGTCCCCATCCATGTCCCAAGACTCTCACTTCACGTTCCTAAGCACCTGGAAACTATTAGGGTCCAACCCAACACTCTCATACTAGGTGACTTCAACTACCCCTCCATCAACTGGGAAAACTACTCATGCACCAATACACTGGCCCGACGGTTCTTGGAATTCACCAATTCCAGTGCCTTGGACGAGCTCATTCTTACCCCCACTAGAGGAAGCAATATCCCTGACCTGTTTATTACTAACATGGGCAACTGTTGCTCTACACCAAAAGTCAGTTCCTTCCTGGTTAGATCCAACCACAAACTAATCACCATGGAAATATACATCTCACCCATACCCCCCCGCAAAGGTAACCACCATGAAAAACTTCTCCAAAGCTGACTTTGGGCTCCTAAAAGCAGAGGTGGCTAACTTCACGGTACCCATGCCAATGGAAAATAGATGCATGACTGCCGAATCATACAACAATGCACTGTACAAACACATAGATAAATGCATGGAACTAACCATACCCAAGAGAACCAAGAAGCTCTCCTCCACAAAAAGGAAACCAATCTGGTGGTCCCCTGCCATTAATAAACTCTACAATAGAACAAACCACAAATAGTCACGAACAAACTTTGTAAGACAAAAAGCGAACTAAAAAACAATAAGAGCGGTAGAAACCAGGTTTATTTTAGCAATAAAAAACACAAATAAAACACTTTCGGTAAAGACTGTGCTTCACCTTCATCAGAATGCAAAAGACAAGATACAAAATAAAGAATTACACATCTTTTAAAAGTATCGCCAAAAAGTAATCAGAGACGTCACTTCCGAAGAAGGCGTATCTACTACTTAGCATTCACAAAACAAAAATATTTTGTAATGAAAAACGTTGTTAAAAATATACTTAAAAGTTGATATCTCCTTTTCAAATATATATAATAAACAAATCTTCAACAGCACAAAACTATTAAATAACCATTCATGCAAATTCCAGCAGCAAGAAAAAGTTATAACAATTTTGGTAACCTCATTGTTGGAAAGCTACAAAAAGACTTTCAAATAGGTTAATAACAGTGTATTTCTTAGAATTCATGAAGTCTTTTAACCTACTTGTATACAAAAAATTATATGTTATCATCTTCAAGAAATTAATGTTTATCCATTAGGCACACATAGCATCTATTATTTTTCACCTATATTGAGAAATTCAATGTAATGTGTAAGTTATATTTAAATTTCATATGTTACAAGTGTTAAATATATTAAATCCATAACGTACTTATAAAAAGTAATGATAATAAAATTTAATAGAAGAAAATAAAAATTAAATAATTTAATAAATAATTAATAAATATAAATTGTAAAAGGTAAATAAATGTGTGTTTCTAAACCTATACAAAATGTAGTTTAAATAACTATGATATTCTTGTTGTGTTAAACAAAAATATCTCGTTATCTTTTGAGGGCTAACAGTTTAAGAATACATTTAATAGATATATGTTCGTTAAGGCCAGGGTGTGCACATGCGGTGGTCCTAATTTGCCACATTAACTCATCTATCTCCAAGGTCAACTGCCATGGGCCACCCCTTGGGTCATTTGTTCTTTGATGTTAAATGACAAATTTAAAATTGTGGTTAGGGTGTTCAGATATATGCTTTGCTAAAGCGTTGTTAGTGTCCTTTTTGCTAATAGCATACCTATGCTCGTAAATTCGTTGCTTGATTTTTCTCTCAGTTTTGCCTATATAAAAGGCCTTACATTGTTCGCATAGTGCTGCATAAACAACACCTTTACACTCACAATTATATCTTTTGTTTATTTTGTATACCTTGTCATTAATAATTACTTCTTTTGTTACTAGAATTGACGTACATTGTGGGCAAGTACCGCATTTGCACATACCACTTGATGGGATAAATTGTGGTTTCATCTTCTTTTCTAAAAGTGCTTTCAGATTGTATTTACCTTCTACAATTTATATTTATTAATTATTTATTAAATTATTTAATTTTTATTTTCTTCTGTTAAATTTTATTATCATTACTTTTTATAAGTACGTTATGGATTTAATATATTTAACACTTGTAACATATGAAATTTAAATACCACTTACACATTACATTGAATTTCTCAATATAGGTGAAAAATAATAGATGCTATGTGTGCCTAATGGATAAACATTAATTTCTTGAAGATGATAAAATATAATTTTTTGTATACAAGTAGGTTAAAAGACTTCATGACTTCTAAGAAATACACTGTTATTAACCTATTTGAAAGTCTTTTCGTAGCTTTCCGACAATGAGGTTACCAAAATTGTTATAACTTTTTCTTGCTGCTGGAATTTGTATGAATGGTTATTTAATGGTTTTGTGCTGTTGCAGATTTGTTTATTATATATATTTGAAAAGGAGATATCAACTTTTAAGTATATTTTTAACAATGTTTTTCATTACAAAATATTTTTGTTTTGTGAATGCTAAGTAGTAGATACGCCTTCTTCGGAAGTGACGTATCTGATTACTTTTTGGTGATACTTTTAAAAGATGTGTAATTCTTTATTTGTATCTTGTCTTTTGCATTCTGATGAAGGTGAAGCACAGTCTTTACCGAAAGCGTTTTATTTGTGTTTTTTATCTCTAAAATAAACCTGGTTTGTCCTGCTCTTATTGTTTTTTTTTTACTCTACAATAGAAGGAAGAAACTGTTGCAGAAAAAGGTGAAGTCCCAAGACTGGAAAAAATCCCTTATTAGCCTCAACAAAAAGTCGAGATCCCTTATCAAAACCTCTAAATCCAGCTATGAAAGCAGAATTGTGGCAGAGACTAAAAACAACTACAAAGCCTTCTATATTTATATCAAGAATCTCCACGGCTATACCCAGGTTTTCTCTAAGTTATTGCACAATGGTACCTCCTATACTGAGCCAACAGATATTGCCAACATACTGGCCGACAGATTCAGTGCTAACTTTACCCCCTCCTCTCCAAGGACCAATCACAATACCAGAGGAATGCCAGGCACCCAGCATTGCTGCAGCACAAGTTATTGCTGCATTGTCCAGTGCCAAGAACACAGCTTCCATGGGACCCGACAATATCCCCGGATGTGTTCTACATGAACTGCAAAGTGAACTGGCACCACATCTCTGTGCCCTGTTCAATCACAGCCTCACCTCAAGCTTTGTCCCTACTGAATGGTGCACTGCTACAGTTAACCCTCTCCATAAAGGGGGAGCAACTACAGACCCTGGGAATTATCACACCATTAGCCTGATGAGTCTGATATGTAAGGCTATGGAGTGCATCATCATGGACCTAATTAACAAGGATATAGGGAATCTCCCAACTCTTGAGCCCAATCAGTTTGGTTTTGTGAAAGGTAGATCATGCCTGCTCAACCTGGTTGACTTCTTTCAGTCAATCACCAAAGATGTGGAAGAGGGCAAGGCAGTTCATGCAGCCTACCTTGATCTGGCCAAGGCTTTTGATACCATTCCCCACTCAGGAAATATTGATAAACTCACCAAACTAGGCATCAACCCCTATATCATTAGGTGAGTTGCAAATTGGCTCACAGATAGAACCCACACTGTGAAAGTAGTGGACTCCAAGTCAGACTGCCGACCAGTCACAAGTGGACTCCCACAGGGATCAGTCCTGGGTCCTCTCCTGTTTGGCATCTACGTCTCAGAAGTCCAGGCCAACACAGAGGGACTCTGGATAACCAAGTTCGCAGGCAATTGCAAGCTGGGAGCCATTATTAACTCCCCAAGTGATGTAAACATCCTACAGAAAGGCCTCACTGAAGCCAATGACTGGTGCTGAAACCATGGCCTTAAGCTTAATGCCAAAAAATGCGTCATCATCTCCTTTGGGAAAACCTCATTTCCCACTAATTACTACATTGATGGGAGCCCACCGAACACTGAAAGCATTATAAGAGATCTGGGGACACAGGTTCACAGCAACCTCTCCTTCGACCACCACATTGCCACTGTGGTCAGAAAGTCCTTCTATGTGGCACATCTCATTACCAAGGGTTTGCATCCAGGAAGAAAGAGGTCATCATCTCTCGCTCTGCTCTTCTCTCATTAGGCCAATCATCGAGTTTAATGCCCCACTTGGCATGTAGCTCACTAGACACATGCAACAGCTGGAAAGGCCACAGAATTACCTCACAAAGAGGATCCCAGGCCAAAAACTCCAGCTATTCTCTATCTTATATCGTCTAGTAAGAGGCAATCTCTGCTTGACTTACAAAGCCATGTCTGACCCAGCTCTGTTAGAAATGCTACATCTAAAGAAATCCCAATCCCTCCGCACCACACACTCCAAAGACCTCAACCTCATTATCACAATCAACAGAGCATGCTGGAGAGACAGATTCATAACTCAGGGCCTGCCCATGCTCTGGAATAGACCTCATACATGTCAAGCAGAGCACATCACTGGAACTCTTCAAGAGAAATCTTGATGAGTGGATGGGAAATAGAAAGTTCACCCCAGGGATCACTCCAGTGGCTCCATTTGATAGATGCACTGGGAACTAACATCAGGCGGCACAATGCCAGGGCACTTCTATGAGCTAGTCTTGTAAAGGGTCCAGAGCCATTAGCCTAGTACACACCTATGAACCTATAAATCTAAAATGGGTCTCCAAGGGTAATATTTTCTTAGGAATAGAAAAATATTGAATTTAGTTCCATGCCTTCTTCCTACTTCTTGCCTTACAAGTTCTTGTAGTACCGGCTGGATCAAATGTCTTTGTTTTCGGAGTACTTGGAGAGTACCTGAATCTGATTTTTTTTTTAATCAACTGCGGCTAGTACCCTTGTCTCAGGATAATTAGGACCAAGATACCTTGAGAAATTTTCTACCACTCTTTGAAAAATAGATCCACATATCCCCGTAGTTTCTTAGAAGGGGTGGCCAAAGTCAAGGGAGCTCATTGGAGTGGGTTTTGTGGTACAGGGGGGGGAGGAACTCTTTCGAGTCACAGCTGCTCCCTTGTAGCATCTTGGCCCTAAGGGCCCCAAATTTTCCCTTTTGGTCAGCCCAAAGATATGTATATATATATATATATATATATATATATATATATATATATATATATATATATATATATATATAGCTATATATATTACAAATTGCCCTGGCTTTTCCCTCATTTGTTTGCCTTTGTCTTGCCTCATGTGAAAGAGGCAGATTTTAGTAAGGTAATTTCTACTGTATGTTGTAGTGGGTAAAACCACTGTTTCACTGCTTATATAGTCTTTCCCTTTCCCACCATCTTTTTAAACATCTCTTCATGTAAAGGCCCAAAAACACTGTCTTAGAAACATAGGAATATTAGGGCAATACTAAGCAAGTGGTCAAAAGGACTGTGAGATGCTTAGCTAGGTATACCTTTAAGAAGACACAATTAAAAGTTCATGCTTCCCTTTTCAAACAAATAATAGTGCTTACATCCTAAATGAAGAGGGCTGAACATGGAAATCCTTATGTAAATTTATGTCTATTCATCCAGTCATAAAGTCTATCACTAAAGGTACTCAAAGTAATTTTATGTTTGACCTGTTGTGATAGCGTATTCCATAGGTTGGGAAGATTTTTTTAGTTAAGAACCTATCTCTCCAGTGAGTTTTGTTTGTTTGTTTGTTTGTTAATACAGATTTAGGCCTCTATTGCAGGTGTAAAACACAAAGCAAATGGCCAGAAGTGAAGTCCACCAACTTTAATATAATAAGCACCTTCGTCTTACACAAATAAGAAAACTTACTCAGATAAAAGATATCACACTTCATTAATAAATATATAACCCCTCCACTTAAAATGAACCAATCACAAGTAAGAATTTCACAAATAATATTGTGTTTTTGTTATAATTTTTAATTCAACATAAAAAGGGGGTGGAATAACTTAGTTTGTGAATGGGTAGGTGGGACAGCTTGTATATTATTTGTGAAATTCTACTTGTGATTGGTTTATTTTTAAGTGGAGGGGTTATATATTTATTAATAAGTTGTTTGCTTTGTGTTTTACATCGTTTGTTTTCTGTATGCCTTTGGTGTTTTTTTCTATTGCAGTCACTTTGAGAATAGTTATACAGTCACTGAGAATTTGAGTTTTCACAGGATTTGGCATGGATATTTCCTCAGCCATGCTTGTCTCCGTATAACAGACTTTGTTGTGACTACCCTGCATGATCCATTCACTGAATCATAATTAAATTTAATAAGGTGCTTAAAAAAGCTGTAACGAATGATTGTAAAGACTCAATGCTTTATCTCTTGCCTTCACCTTCTGTTTTCTCCACTTTTTTTCTTGATTTGGTACTGGAGAATCCCTGTTAACTTTATCATGGGAGTCTGGCAATTCAGATTTCTTAAGGCTAGTGTGGCTGATTTGTAAACCTTCTTCTCCAGTCATTCATCTACTCTGTTTGCATTGTCACTGACAATGGGATTCTCCGCTGGGATCCAGAAGATCTCTTGCTGTAATATCTGCACACCATGAGTGCATCCTGGGATTATGGGCTAGAACTCTGGCTCTAAAAATGCACTGGTGTTTTTTTTTTTTCTCTAAGGCTTAAGCAACCAGAAGTATAGCTATGGGATTTGGCTCTGGAAAGCATAGGCTCTCTCTATTTTTCATAGGCATCAAGGTAATCTTTAACTTCCCACATGAGGAAATACTTCAAACTGTAGTCAGTGTCTCTGAATAAGAAATTTTCTGGTGGTGAAGCAGAACATAAGGTGTCCTGAGTGTCATATGTATAAGATAAAAGAGAGAGGCCATCTTGTCTCTATAAGCCATCTCATCTGCCTTGAAGCCTTTGGAATTAGATTCCTCAAAGGGTTGTTTCCCTCTTTCTCTTTTGATTAATGTGTCTGAGTCCGCAGAATCTTAAGGAAAAGCATACAGTTCTGTGCCAGTCTCATCCAAGTCTAGGGCTGCAAAGGTAACTTATCAGACTTGATTTTCTCATGTCCGGGGAGACCTTGGGAGTAGATTGGTACACTGTTTGCCTCCCAGTGTTCTTTTTCTCATGGACACGTCTTGTTCTGCTTTTTAAGTGGGGTATCTGTGAATTATCTGACTGAAGCCATGCTGGCCCTGGACAAAGCATGTAACCTTTTCTGTGTCAAATAACCATGGACATTTTTGAATTCAGTCTGATGGTTCACTAGTTCAACCTAACACATTGTTGGCGTGGGTAGGAGTTGAAGTCAACCTCTACTCTCAAACAAAACAAGATCTGAGTGCAAAAGTCTGTCTGGGGTATTTGCTTCTACATGAGCTACACTTTCTAACTTTCAAAGCTAACATCTCTAACAGATGTCCATAAGATGTTAATTATATCAACAAAGAACAGACAGTGGCACAGAAAATATCTTTTTTCAGTGACGCACTTATCTGAACTCTGGAAATAAGGCTACATTGTTGAACTGATGACAGTATTCATATCAACAATGCATCTTTCTTCTTGTAGTGTGACAAAAAAACTGAACATGGCATGGATAGATGGTCAGCTTACATCACAGGAATGTTGATGTCTACGTTGGAGCTGTCCTAGAGGTGGAAAAAGTGAAAATCTCTTGAAGTCAGACGGAGTTTGGGCATTTTATGACATTAGTCCCAAAAATAAGCACTATTGCAACAGTGAACAGTACAATGAGCATACCACAATTTCCTGTCAGCAATTTTTCATTCCTCTTTCAAACCTATGTGTAATCACAGAAAATACTTTGATTGAAAAAGGGTAACACAATGTTGGAGAAAACAAATGCTATATACTGCTCTTCCTGCTCCCAAGAGGAAAAAAAATATATATATATATATATATATATATATATATATATATATATATATATATATATGATGATATTTACTACATTCAGACCAGAGTATTTAGTCCTAAGGTTGAATAAGTCAGTCTTGCCTTTTGGAGCAAGTCCCATAATATTCAATGGCTTGTCATGGATTATTTCTTAAATAACCTAAAACCAATGTCTTATATAATTCCTTGGGTAGAGTATCCAAAACTGAGTGCATTACCAAAAGTTTAAAATTCAATTATGTGAATCCCATAACCAAGAAAATTAAGTGCAATTCACAAGTAACAGCAAACTGTGGAAATACAATTAAATAATTTTTCCAGGGTGGCAAGCCCTCTACACCCCTATGTGGGGTAACTCCACCCCATCCCCATTCTACTAATATATAAAAAAAATCACCAAATCTAAGAGAAAAGAGAATTGTTCAGGATACAGCAATTGAAAGTGAAGTATATCTTTCCCCATCACTACCATTACATTTTCACACATCCTAGACTCACACTTACTTATATTGTGGACAGTAAAGCTGGACAAGAAAGCAATAGCTCCGTGTTTTCTGAGAGAAAAAATGAGTATTTTGCAACTTTTCCATCCATCCTGATGCAGTACAATGCTGGTTTACACATGTGAATGCACACACGCACATGCACACACACACACACACACACACACACACACACACACACACACACACACACACACACACACACACACACACACACACACACACACACACACACACACACACACACACACACACACACACACACACACACACACACACACACACACACATACACACACACACACACACACACACACATACACACACATACACACACACACACACACACACACACACACACACACACACACACACACACACACACACACACACACACACACACGAATACACACACACACTGAATAAGTCTTGAGCAATACAGCAACTAACCGAGTCTTGAATAATATCTCAGCGGATAGGCAATATGGCACAAAAAAGTTGGGAGAAAAGTGAATAATATCAGCTTGCCCATCTCTTTCATGTGTGCCACAGCCACAGCTCGTCATTGCAGAAGATTGTGATGTCTTCTGCTTATCCAGGCATGAAAAGGACTGCAGCTGAAAACAGCATGCATTGAAACACTTCTGGAATTTATAAACTAGGGTCCAGACTAAACAAGTGAATGACTCCTGAAATAATGTAACTTGTCACATGTTAAGTGGTACCTCATTCTAAGTAGGGGGACCTTAAAACTCTGCTATGATATTTCTTCTCATCCCTTCTTACAGTATAATACATACTTCACAACAGACACACACACACACACACACACACACACACACACACACACACACACACACACACACACACACACACACACACACACACACGCACAAACACATACACACGTGAAAACATACATATGTCCCAACACGTGAAGCAATTAGATGTGATCAAGTGTAGAAATTAATTGTAGTCCAATGGTTAAACTATTAAACAATTAATAAAATGCACTTAGAAATGTGCATTTATGTATGTTGTATAAATAAACAGTATTTAACATGTTTAATAAAAATTAAAAATTCCATGTTCTGAAATGTTTGTCAAGTATAAATGAATAAATGCTTAATTGCATGGGAACAATGCTATTCCATAGCATAAGGATCTTGAGTGCATCACCTCTAATAAACTCACTAATTGCCAATTTGCTTGGTAATGGTGCATCACACTTTGAGAAAACATCTTTTATATAAGTTCTGTTTATTTCGAAAACAAGTAAGACAACATATACCAACATAACATTGATCACTAAACAAATAATAAGATCCCCCAACTATAATCAACCCCCTAAAAACTATATATGATATGTACAGGCTCAGCATACTATGCTGTTACAGAAAGCCAGTCAATCTATATCAGTAAAAGAGAAGAAAAGAAAGATACTGCAGAGGCTTTTCCTGACAAACACAAAAATAAATAAAATTCACATCCTATATCAAGTGATTCCAATATGGTCTGCCATATTTTTGGAATAGTTCCATGAACATGCAAACTTTTAAATGCATAAACTGTATTTCCTCAGATGAGTATGAAAAAATGTTCTTAATTTGTTCTTGCACAGTGGGCCTAGTTTTCCACATCCTGACACATAACAACTTAACTACAGAAGATAAGACTGAAATTAGGCTCATTGCCTGAGTATTTTCTCTTGTATCGGATGTAATTCCAGATATCCAAACTTTCCAGCCTAAAAAGCACTGCAGTCTAAAGAGAGTCCTTACTTTATCATATACTAATCTCAATATGGCTTCACCCTCCTACTTTCCCAAAATATATGTAAATTATCAGCATCATCTTGGTTACATCTCCAACATGACACCATGCCTCCTCCTTCTAACCCACTGCATTTGAAATGTGTAAGGTGCCATCTTTAAGTGAGAAGTAATTATTGGTTTTTAACCTTGGGCCTTTTACTCAAATGTTACAGTGAACATGTGGCATCCCCAGTGTCATAGTGAGGAATAACCTGAACAGTCTGAAGACAAAGGATAACTACTTGCAGCTTGGCCAGCACTTTTAAATTTTCCAAACATCTTGACCTAGGAGACTATATACCTCTGTTACCTAATATCTTCACACTAGACCAAGTTAATCATAAGTTGTATTGGATCACTAACTCTCTCAGAGGTGTTTTCAAGTGGGTAGATCATAAAGGTCATCCTTCATTAGGGGCACTACTAACTTAGTAATATGTTCCTTAAGAGTCTTTCCCAAGGTGGCTACATCTGAATACAAGCAAATGAGCCCTTGTATGAACTGTTATGTTACTGGATGGATTCCCTAAAGCTAGAATCTTTCTTTAAGACACTATGGATATATACATTAATTCTTATGCTTATTGCCAACCAGTCTCATTCTATGCATTATTGCATTACTAGTGTTTATTATATTCAAACGTATTGTGTATAATGAATATCTGTGTTGAATTTTATCATGGCTGCTGGTATATTACCTCACCCTGCAATTCTACTTAAAGAGGTTACAGAGTATTACTGAAGGTGGCAAACATGAGCCAGCTCATGCTAGGATACCTCTTAGTTTTCATTCAGCCTGGATTGGCTTGCTCTCTATATAAAAGTGAAAGCCGAGATTGGGGAAGCCATATAAAAATTAAACTATCTCCCAGTATGTATACTGTGAGAATCTACAACACTTCTTAAAGTGGGTTAAAGAATATGGGCATTATAGTTTTAATTAAAGAGCATAATTTTAATGAGCAATAAATTTCATATAGTCAGTACCTTTGTTTCTTCGGACTACTTAACAGAGCCATAACAATTTTAAAATTAAAACTTTGCATATTAAATTTCATTTTTTGTAAAGCTACTGAACCACTAATGTTTTCAATATTCATTTGGCTCAAGTATCGATAATTTCTTCCACTGGGAGGAAATCTGCCATAAAACTGGAATTCACTTATTTGTTTATTTATTGATTGATTGACATTTGTAACTGGGAAAGTCCAGCTGGTTAGAAACCCATTTTTAGCAGAGGACCAGGGAGAAAAGCTCCAAATTATTGCAAAATATTTTAATAATAATGTTAGTCTTCAAAAATAAAACAAAAACATCTACAGTTTAAATAATTATAACAAATTATTGAGAATACAAAAACATTGGTTAAGAAATGATACAGGTTATATGACAATCATTTAATATTTATAGAAATTTTAGAAAGTTTGTAGAGAAATTAAACAGAATTGCAATATGAAGCGAGGGAGCTGAATGTCAGAAAACCCAGAGAAAGTAGTGTGTAACATTTCTAAATATCATGGGGGCGGAAGTTTTCAAGGTATTTAATACATTTAACCTTAAAAAGTCTAAACAGTTATCTTAGAAAAATAAGAGCATACTGAACCAAAGAAAAATCTGATGTTTTTCAATATTTATTCTTTACAAGGAATCAAGATTAATGAGAAGTCACTGAAGTTTATATGAATGAGGAAAAAGTGTTCAAAAGACTGTGAAGTTGGTCAGTTGCATAACGTATTAATCAGTGACAAAATAGCTTGTGGCATTAAAAATAACCATAAAAGAGACAGACTGTTGAGTGAAGTGGATCTTACTTTAGATAAGGCTCTGGAAGTGTACATAGATATAACAATAATATGAGTATGCACATAAATGATTTAATAGAAGAGTTGGAAGTATGTAAAATCAAAACAAGCAAAAATAAATGTATTTATTTATTTAACATTTGTTGACTAGGATAGTCCGACTGGATGTATGTCCATTTTCAGCGGAGGCCCGGGGAGAAAAACTCCACATTAAGACAATTTACAAGACAGAAATCTTGACCATATACAATACAGATAATGTCAGACAGGTAAAACATCTCAAATACAGGAACATTTATATAGTACTGTTACAGTAACATGTCAACATACCTGACTAAATAAGTTAAACATTTTGAGTAAAAGGATTAATAAAACATTTTTTTTTGCTAGGGGAGAAAGTGTCAGTCAGGATTTCTGCATGGGCAAAGCCATTGGGCTTTAAGGAAGATTCTTAATTGCTTCTTGAAAAGTGGGGATAGAAGAAAGGGCTGTTAGTTCAGTTGGAAGAGTGTTCCATGCTACCAATAGAGTTTGAGAACAAGCTATCTCCAGATTTGTTGTTGGACCTTTGGGTAGCTACTAGTACCTTATTAGCTGATCAAAGGGTTGTTAGATTTTTATATGGGCAGATAAGGGTAGAGTATGGGTGTATCTGTGGGATGGTGTAAGATCTTGTGTATAGTAGTAAGTTGCTGGAAAAGAATTTGGCTTTGCAATTCCAGCCATCCTAGCAATTTAAGATTTTGGCAGTGGTGGGTTCAAAAAGGGGCACCAGTGGCAAATCTAGCTATGTTATTATAGGATGTTTCCAACTTATGAAGATTATTTTTGGATACGATGGTATAGATTGGGGATGCATAGAGAAGGGTGGAGATTAAGTGAGTTCGGGCAATAGCAGTCCTAGCTAGAGGTGTGAGATAGGGTTTAAGTCTGTAGAGGAAACCAAGTTTCTTATTAACTGATTTAATGGTTAGGCTGATATGTGTGTTGATAAAGTGTGAATGAAACAGAGTGTAATAACAATAATGACACAGAGAGGTATAGGAGCACTCAAGGTAGTGACACAGTAAAGATGGAAACTTGAAATTTCAACCACATGCTTTATGTGCGGTTATTATTATGACAGAAAGAAATGTTATGCACTTAATGTGATTTGTAGGTAATATGGTGACAAAAATAATTTCATTCATTTTGTTCTCATCTATCTTCTCATATTCACTTATCCCACCTCATCCCTTATTAGCTCCCTTTTATGTATCCATAAACTACATTATTGCATATATCTTACAAGTATATATCTACATCATACCTCAGTCTCTTACAAAATGACCATGTTAATTCTACTCTGTACCTTACAAAATGACCATGGTAACACCAATTTGTACTATTGAATAAAAAAAAAAAAAACTTTTTTTTGTAATATTGCTATCTCTATTATCTGTATAACTCCTGTTTTTAACTTTGTAAAGAAAATCTGTATTATTCTTGGAGCTTTTCTCCCCGGGCCTCTACTGAAAATGGACATGTCTCCAGCTAGACTAGCCCGGTCAACAAATGTAAAATAAATAAATAAATAATAAAATAAAATTGTTATATTACAAATCATAATTTTTCACAGGTCGTATATTGTAGCTATTAAAAAGTAAAGAGAAACTAAAATAGTGGTTGAAATGAGGCAAAGCAATTTTGTGCGGAAAGCAACTATTAAAATGAGAATCTCATTATTAATGACAAAAGAGTTTAAAGTAGATACAGGAAATGACTGTAAACTTTTTGCTGAATCTTCATTTAAATCTTTGGGATTATAAAGCACAATAAGCCGGTCAGCTTGCATTTTACTAACATATCCATGTCATAAAGTCAAACCTGTTGGTCAGATACTACTGCAGTGTGCCTACACAAGTATAGGAAATAAATGGTTTTACTTCAAGCCATGTCTTTGAATCATATTATGAAATCAGCTAATTACTTTGTATCACATCATATAAGAAGTCTGTATGGAGTGCAATGATTGTACTCCAATATTTGGAAAAAGACAAATCATGTTAAGCGCTGCTACAGCAGGAGCCCTGATCTTAAACAAATGTTAAGCTCCTCCTGTAAGGCAGTCAAATCTGCTAGTAGTGACTGACAAAAGACAGCAGCAGAATAAAAAAACAGATTTTGTTTCTGCCTGCTGTCCATAGTTCCTATTATAAACTTACAAAATAGTTAGAATAACAGTATCTGTGTTTGCCTACATATTCTGGAGTATATGCAGTATAAAACTCAAATGCATGTCATTATTTGGGGACTTCAATCCTCAGTGATTTTTCCAAACACCTAAGATGTTATAAAGAACAGACCAAATGTGAAATGAAAATCTGACACTTGAGAGGCATGGCAAGGTGAGTGTAAACATAAAGTGACTGTGTTATACTGTCTTTCTGACAGTCCTGGCTAAGTGCTTTATGGCTTTGAAAGATGGCAAAACACTTAACATTGTTTTTTTTTTCCTGTAACTGGTAGTGCATAGCACAGATAAAGCTACATGCACTGCAAAGAATTATGATCAGGTCTATGATCATAACATTTAATTTTATGTGTTCTCGACATGGATGCCAAGATTCACCTAGAGAACGAAGTGGAATCCATGCCTTGAAGACATAATAAATAGGTTATGTTTGGTGACGCTATCATAATTCTTTGTGTTATGATATACCAAATGCACAACATAAAGCATTTGCGGATGCATGTTATTCAGGTATACAGTGAGAAGAATTTTGTGCACATGCATGCTTTTTGCTATGGGATGTAGAAAATAATGGGCAACATTCATAAATATTTCCCTATTTGCTCTACATGAATTTATCCCACAAGTGGCAATCCACAGGCTAAGTGCAATTCAGAGAACATAGATACACAATGTGGCCAGCTGAAAAAAACCTGGTTAGCCATGTTATATGTCGATAAGTGCATAATGAAGTGAAGGTTATGCTAATGAGAAAAAAAAAATGACAGAATTTAAATGTCATGCAATGATGCTGTGCCTGCATTAGATTTGTACACAGCCAGATGCCCAATTTATAGGCAGTGTAAGATACAGAATAATGTTAGGGATTGACACAGCTATTGTAAACTTGCATCTGCAAGAAGCTGTTACAGCAACTGCTGTAGCCAGCAGTGGACAATATAGCTCATAGAGCTGCCGGATCTTTCAACCACGCATAACATTTCATGCAATCATGACACCAACATAATGGACCAGTACCACATGGGCAGTGACATTACACAGGCAATTGTGGACATGTGTTAGACTCTTCTGCAGCCTCACAGGATTTATGTAGTATCTATCCCAGTGAATACAAAGGTATGTGTTGTGAGTTTGGCTTAATGGTTAAGGTCTTTACCTCACAAATACAAGATGCATGGTTAGATACTGACCTATGGTTATTGGCTTGTACTAGTCTGCAGACTGACATCCTAGTATTCACTTATGAGTCTATGAATGTCTATTAGCAGCAGAGACCTTTCAGTGACCCACTGGGCATGCTTTACTAGTGCCTCTGGCATCTGCCTTGTGAATACTCCACTAGTTCCCCAATATCATGCTTCAGCATGTGTGGGAAAATATGTGGTTCCCATGTACCTGAAAAGACAGAACAAATGCCAAGTGGGAATTCTATGCTATAACCTGCTTCCATGATATACTGGGGATCATAAACCATTCCCACATTGACATAAATGCCCCACCTGGTGAACCAATAAGGTATCTGTCAAGTGGTCTCAAATGCACAGGGTATCGTCTACAATGTGTGGGCAGGCCATCTAGGAGGTTTCCATGACTCAGACATCTGGCATATATGTGACTTCTGTATTAGGTTTGTGAAGGGTGACCTTCCACAGGAACATCTACTGGGTAATGCCAGATATGCCTTGGACCATGGATCATGATACCAGTTTGAAATTCTCACAGCCAAATGGAACATGATTGCAACCAAGCTTTGACACAAACCAAAAACATCATAGGAAGTGTGTTTGGGCTACTGAAGCTACAGTTGCCCGGATACATCTGGTGGTGCCTCACTGTATGACTTTGCCATAGGTGCAAAAATACTGACCATGTCTATGTTACACAATGTTATAGTTAGGAAGCAGTTACAATATGGTGACCTTATGCAGGGACCACAGTATCAAGCACCACAGGCAGTGTCAGGTGAGACAGATAAGGAGTCAGGAAAGGAGAAAGTAGCAGAGGATGACTATGCCATGTGGAGGCAGAGGCAGTACACTGTGGCACTAGCCAAGAGGCGGTGGACTGCACACAGCTTTGCAACATATATGTACAAGAGCTAAGCAGATGCAATGCAATAAAAATGATGCAAACAAAACACTAGACTATGCTTATTCATAAATAGGCTGGCCATGCTATGAATCAGACATAGACAACACAAGTAGCAATGTACAAAGGGCAAGAGCACAGTTATCATTTACACAAATGGGGACGAGAGTACAGGAGTGGATGTCTTTCATAGGTTCATAGGGTCATAGGAGGGTACTAGGCTATTGGCCTTAGGGCCTTTATAAGCCTAGCCATGTTATACCCTTGTTTCCTTATTGGCCATGTTATATGGTCTATATTTGCAGCTTGACTGTAAGATCAGCATCAACTGCCCTTATCCTAGAGGGATCTAGAAATTATGTTGCAGTGGATGTAGAGCAGGATCTCACTCACCCATGGCTAGGTCGACTAACATCTGATGATCACAGATGACTACTCATGAAGATGGCTTTGCACCCCTATCAGAAGATCTAAAGCAGACACTGTATGTTACAATGTGTGATTCATTCTATCCAATGAATCAAACATATAGTTCATGCATTTCCATATGTCAGCATGAAAAGACTGGATCATGCTCACAACCTTTCCTGAGGCTCTGATGGAACTCACCTGTGCCTCTGCAATGGGCCTGCACATATGTTGGGTGGCAACTACTGACACACAAGGAAAGAGCAGTAACCATGCCTCCTATAAGTAGCATTATCATGTTAGGGGCAGATTCAGATATATCACTGCTGGGGGCCAACACAATTCCCTGACCCACAGTGTCACCATGAACCTGTCCACTCTCACATGGTATTGTGTCTGGGATATGTGTATGCATAGAGACTGAGTCCATAGTCTATACTGGGGATGTAGGGGTCACACTCTGCATTTCCAGAATGTGTCACTCATCCTCACCATCATCATCATCAGAGGTTACTGATCCCCCAACATCAGACAGCAATAGTTCCACAGCAGTGATGTCAGTCAAAGTTTTACCTGTGAGAACACCAAAAGAAAACATATCCACTGTATGTATGAAACAGCACAAAAACTGCACATGCAACTAATAACAGTGCAACTATAAACCTATATGATATTGAGTATAACCATGCTCAGACTTTATGCAGATGGATGTTGCTTCTGGATGCCAGATGTACATATATGACACAAGAGAGGCAGGTACTTTAAACACTGCAATGTGACTGAAAGGTAAAAATGTGGGCAGATAGCAATAGTAGGCCTGCATACATGGAACATCATTGGCAGAAATTCTTTGGAACCTATCCATCTCTTCCCTAACATCAAGTATAACACTGCAGGACTCCTTGGAGGTGGTACTGGTGTTAAATGAGGCAAATAACTTCTCTGTCTCCATAAGGGATGGTTCCATAGATGGATCTCTGCCTGTCACCCACAATTTCTGTGTGGGGTGCAACATGAATAGTATCATCACTTGGTGGTGAACCATGTTTTAGTTTCTAGCCTGACCACCCACAGCATTTTCAGTGGTGACAAATTAATTCTAGGTATGATCATGGAAGGGCTGGTCAGCAGAGTCGTCTACCATAGACATGGATGGCCTCTAGTACCACCTCATTTTCTTCCTCAGTAAATTTGTTCTTGCAGGTGGATGTGCAGTTCTGTGCCAGTTTCTTCTGCATATCTCTGTTGGTATGGAAAACACACTAAAATCGACAGCTGCAACCTCATATGGTTATTACAAATTCCAACATACTGTGATAATAGTCCAGCTACTACAAATTAGTAGGGCCTGACACTCCAATACATGTATCTACAAAACAAACTTGTACATGAATTTTGTACAGTCCCTCCTCCTCCACTACAAATACAAGCACATGAATGCAAATTACAAGCAAACAACTTGACAAGAACAATAATCACTAGCCACAGCTTTGATAGAAATGTCTTAAACTGTAATTACATGTGTGTAAGGTAGACAACATTAAAATGCTGTATGACATACCTTTAACACTGATGGACCCCCAGTGATGTTCCTGCATTCTACTACAGCTTGTACACTTACTATGTATCCTATAAAAGATAAGTGGCCAGTACATGTACATATACTGGGAAAATGAACCCAAACTATAGGCCTTACAGTAAATCCCACATTTACTCATACATATAAGTAGCACTGAAAAGAACAACATACCTTATTGAAGGAGATAGTAGCATTATGTAGCAACAGATACTTGCAGTAGGACACTAATGTATTCAAACAAAAGTTTCTTTGTTCCATAGTGTGATGATGAGTTTGCTCCAGTCACACTTTGATCATGTAGATTATCCTCTCTGGGTAAAATGAGTCTACTAGCTCATTCAAGTCTATACCACCTTTTTTTTTTTTTTTTTACTTCCAGTCAGCAGCCATATCTTCTTATGGCACCCAGACATTTTTTGGTCTAGCTTCCTTAACTGAGTGAGTCACCAATTATAATAGGCCATTTAGGAAGTGTAAGGTGTAAATAACTAAATGATGCTAAGATTGTTAGTCGCAGATTTTTTTTACAGTGGATAAATTAATCACTGATTTCCCTTGTTATTCATATTTTCTTATTTACATTCATATTTTTATATCTGAGAGCCCTACATGTTTTTAAGGGACATGTTGCAAAATGCCCTAATGGATAAAGGTGAATACATTGTCAATGTCCAATTACAGAGGATAATACTGGAGATATTGTTAGTTATTTGCTAGTAAATATGAAGATATGAAATATTTCCATATATACATCATACTTCTAAAATAGAGTGATTTCCAAACTATTGCATAGCATAAGGAAAAACCTTAGATAATGTTGAAGAAGACTGTCATCGATATTTGCACCCATATTTGAAAATCTTGCAAGATGTTCAGGGTTATTTATATTGTTAATTATATCAAAAACATGATTGTTCATTTTCTGTAAAACTCTCAGAAAGCATGCACACAGAGATGAAATTTTCACTGTCATGCGAAAGCTTGTATCTGGCTAACAAATGTAAGCTGACAATATACGTCTAGGTTGTACAATGTGCAAAACTTTTCAGTAAAATATTATTCTGGGGTTGTTTGCATTATAATAAATTATAACATTGATGCAAATACCATGAATGCACTGACGATTATCAATTCAAAGAAGACTTTTTACTGATAACACTGCTAGTTGCTCCATTTAATAGCTTTTATTGTTCAGAGAATATTTGCATGTTTTTGTCTTATGCATTTTTAACTTGATTTCTCATAAAAATGCTCTTGAATATAAGAATGGGTGTAGCTGTTAGAGGTGTGACGTTACATCAGAGAGGTGTTAATGAGCATAATTAGGGTGCATCTCATTTTTGTTTCTGAATCACTGAATTTGTGCAATGAGTAAACCTGATAAACCTTGTGTTGAGTAGTACATGATGTGCCCATACCTGAGCATCTGCGGTGAGCTCTGTGCACACTTGGGAAAATGAGACGATAGGGATTGCCAAAATGGATTGCTTATACCTTTAAGTTTTATAAATAAATTTTCCTTGCATTTGCACATTTGCTTGCTAGCACAGTGGTGCTGATCCTTTCCTAGCAAGGGCAGTACTATGTCTATATGCAGGAGGTTTGTTATTTTACAGCTGGAACACCCACAGAGGTTTCTTATCTGAAGAATCTAGGGTATAAACACATTGCCCTATAGAGATTGCCTTAAAGCCCTGCCTCTATATGCTTTCTCTTAAAGGTTACTGAGAGGCGATCTATACCTAGCATACAAGGTATTGTTGGATGCATCTATGATGAACTTTTTGCATATCCACAAAATGAACAGCATCAGAACCACTGGATCCAAGGACTACAATTTTCCTTGTAAGATAAATAAGACATATTGATGAGACAGATAAGTGTTTCAGGGGATCCCCATGCTCTGGAACAGGCTCCCCATCCATGTGAAGCAGAGTCCACCACTGACCCTATTTAAGCCTAACATTGACAAATGGATGGAAAATCAGAAATTCACCCCAGGTCTGGCTCCCATGTCTCTGATAGACAGAGGCAGGCAGTAATGCCCAAACTAATATACCCCCTTCCTCTAGAAACTTCCTAACTATCATACCCCTCCTAATAAATGGCCATGATACATAAGGATGCAATTGGGTTGGATTGCATGTCTAGACATATAAAGACTCTGATGGTCATCAGCATAGTACATACCTATCAACCTGTGAACCCATCAAACAAATTCAAGTATTAGAATTTTTTTATGATATCCATGGTAAATTACACTGAAATAAAATGAACTAATCAGAAAAACATTTTGTAACTGCATATCCGATGTTCATTTTCATCTGATTCAACTGATGGGTCTCTGATCTGATTCAGATCCAGCCTTGACACCTTCAAACACCTGGATCCAGAGCTCTGACTCTTCCCCTAGCCATAATCCCTCTCTTCTATCCTCTGAATACATCAGATCTTATTTGCTACCTGATCAAATGGTCATGTTTTTTCAGGGTTCTGATCTTCATCCTTTTGATGCGATAATAAATCAGGCTTAATTTTTTTATATTAGACTTGGGCCTTCTCCCTTTTACCCCTGCCTTTAGGGGGGTTTGTGTAGAAAAAATATATAATAGTAGCAATAATAATAATAACAGCAATTTGGATTTATAGGTATTTATTCAGAGCTCATATAGGTCATGTGTTAAGATTTGTTACTCTAGTTATTGTGGTTAAGCCTTTTTGAGACCCCCTTTCATATATACTTTATTGTGTGCAGTGTTTTTTTTTCTCTTCTTTTTACCACCTCTTGCCACAAGATCCCTCCACAGGACCCATATACTATGAGTGTCAATCATTTTTGAGTGACCCACTTGGACATCAGCTATGAGACGTGTGCCTCATTTGGGCATAAGGTACTTCAATGCAGTAAAGACAAGTTGATATTAAAAGGTTTATTGCAAGCTCAACTGAATTATTCCTCTACAACCCCTTGAAAAGAGAGCACCTTGCAAAAAGAAAAAGAAAAAGGTTACTCTTACCCCTCAGGTAAGCAGATAAGAAGGCTCCTAATAAATCTCATAAAAGGTCTCCCAACCTGACAGCCTCCCCAGTTTTGGCACCTAACATTTCTAAGTCCTTGCATCTGAAGCCTGGATGGATCTGATCACCTTCTCCTCAGCTGAGATCCTTATCAGATCCAATTAGCCCTACTTTGCACTTTCCCATTCTATAGGAACAAAGACTCTCCAGGACTTCTTCAGTAGCTTTGTCAGCCAGGTCTGCCTGTTCTTCAAGGTGCCTTAAGAAGCCAACACTGATAGAATGAGGTTTCTTTGACAACAGATCCAGTTAGAGGTCATCTCAGCATTGTCTCCACAGGTCAACTCAAGAACAAGCCCTTCAACCTCTCCACTAAGGGTTCTAACATGATCCAATCTTTTGTGCCCAAGACCTATGGATTTGAGTTTACCTGGAGCACCTATATCAGCACTGGTAGCCCTTACTTCTTTGGATCCATCTTTACTGCACTCCCTTTCATATTCAATATTTTTGGATCTGGAAGGGTATTGGAGCTGAAGTGTCAGTGCCAGGGTTGCCAAGGACAGGTCAGCTTTGAAACTGTTGGAGTTGTCTCTGCCTCTCTTAGCCTTGGCTTTAAATAGATTGTCTCTGATGCCTGCTTTGAACCTGGTTCAGGTTGGTGTCAAAGGAAGATTTTTAGCTCCCATTTCTTGGGATCTTTCTTGGTTACAATCCAGGACTCTACATTCAAGGCCATTGAGAGACCTCTCACTTCAAGAGATGGTGTGCTTGCTTCACATTTGGATCCATACCAACCTCCTTCTTTTTCTCCATTGACCTCCAGTCATTCTCATTGACAAGGACAGTCAGCTCCCAAATGTCCTTGGGAAGTACTCACTCTGAGTTCCCAGTCTGAATCAGCTAAGTAGTTTGATGTGCTCTGAAGTCAGATCTATCAGGAACAGATGTGTGTACAGAGACAATTAGATTCATCACCAGAATCTGTCACAGGAGACACAGACTTGAACAAAGGGGAAGGTTTCCATAGATCATCCTTCAGAGATGTCACTTTTGGCAAAATCCTTGAATTAATGCAACAGATTGGGGACTGGTCCAGTGTCACACTTTTTTCCAGAATAATCCATGTTCCTGGAGTTTTTGGGCTGACACTTCTACCGACTGGGTGGTTCCTACTCCAGATGTCCTTACTGACTTGGTGGATCAGAGAGCCTGAAAGGATCCTGATGTAGTGGATCCCATTCCAAAGAAGGCAGGCAAACTCTTAGCTGTGCCCATGGGTAGTACACACTCACTGGAGTAAAGGTCCTTCAGTAAATGCTATGGCATTAGTGGTGACCAGGGCACCATTTAGAATGAACTCTCTAAAGACAGCTCATCTGTTCACCTCCCTGATAGGGAATCAAGGGCTCTGGACAGATTTGGAAAAGAGATTTACACTTCAGTAACATTTTCACTTAGAGTGCTAAACTACTTGGCTCATGTCTCACATTTTCAGAGAGACAATCGATCAAAGAGATTACAGATACTGTCTTGGGAAATTTGTCGACAGATATCCAAAAGAAAGTGGAATCCCAGATGTACACCATTATGTGTCTTTTCAATATTTCTGCTTTACTGATCTCAAATGCAGCTGATGGAATATCAAAAGCAGAGGCACAGATATAACAATTCATCACATCTGGAAACAGTTGTGTGATTTTGCAGAAGGCTTTCTTTCATTAAGGCTTTCTTTGATAGTTCTACTGTTTTTGGACCCAAGGTTAAAGACACACTAACTAAAAGCAAACAGGATGGTAAGAGTCTGTCTGCCATGGGAATTCACTTCTTTACTCCTCAAAGGACATTTTCCAGGAATCAAAGAGGAGGAAGAAAGTTGTGGTTCATAAAATCTCTGGGATTTAATCAGAACATTCTTCAGACAAACTGTCTAGCAGCAGAGTGGGGGCAACTTTAATGGATGTCATTCTAGAGGCAGAGGTGGTCCACAAAACCAAGGATTTTCTGAATCCTTTTCAGAGAAATTCTTTCAGTGCTCCTGAAGGTTTGCCTGGCTGCTGCTGTTTGGAGGCAGTTGGAGGGGCGCTTATCCCTGCAATCATAAACCTGGCAGGCTATCAAAATGGATTCTTTGGTGCTGCAGATAATCATCAAATGATACACTATGCCTTTCCTTTGCCCTGCACAGCCAAAGAAAGGGATTCCCCAGGTGCCACCCCATCATTTGGAATGTGCAACAGCAGAAGTAAAAAAAAAGTGCTAGACCAAAGAGCCATCCAACAGGTACCACCAGACAAGGATTTGATGTCTACTCCAGATTCCTTTTAGTGCCAAAAAACTGGGGACCTAAACCCCATATTGGACCTCAGTTATTTAATGTTATCTGTGAAGTAGACAAAGTTCCAGATGGTTACAGTTCAGTCTATTCTACCTTCTCAGGAAGGATGACCGGATGTACTCAATAGATCTCCAGGATGCTTAATATCATGTGAAAATGCACAACCAATCAAGGAGATTTCTCAATTTCAGGTAGTCGGCAGTAATTATGAGTTCATGGTTCTACCCTCTGCCCTCTCTATAGCCCCCCAGGTGTTCATGAAATGCATAGCAGTAGTCATAGCCTATCTTAGGCTGCAAGGGTTCCAGGTGTTCTCATATTTGGATGATTGGCTCCTAACTGCTCCAGTCAATGATCTACTTATTTAAAGGTGAGACACTTTACTCCGGTTGCTTCACACTATAGGGATCAATGTGAATATCTGCAAGAGTCAGTTGTCTCCCTAATTAAGTCAGAAAGTTTTTCTACAGAATTCTGGATCTTCAAAAAGTAGCCAGCCAAATCTTGCCCTACATTTTTCCACCCACACATCTAATTCTAAAGTTTCTAGGTCTCATGACCTCTACAATCATGCTGATACCCTTCTCTCCCATTTATACATGACAGTCTTTCAGTGGACACTGTCAGTCTAGTAGTCACAGTTACATTACCCCTTGAGTACCCAGATCAAGCTTACTCCAGTATGCAAGATACATATGAACTGGTGGATATCCTCCCTCCTTCTTTGCAATGGTCACCCCTTTTGTTCTCCATCTCCAGCAGTGGTGGACACCACAGATGCTTCTCTTTTATGGTGGGGGGACATTATGAATGTGTGATGTCCCACCACTGGACCAGTAATCAAGTAGTCTCAATCCTCAACACTGGCACCAGTGGAGGACATATACTGACAGGATGACAAGGTACACACACAGTATTTCCAGATGAAACTCTCTGCATCAAGTGCAATTTCCCTTAAGAGCACACAGGGACCACAGTCAGTCTATGGCTGGTTGCTCCCTCTTTCTCCAGAGTCCCAATAAGACTCCCCACTAGCACAGCTATAGCGTTGAAATTTCAGCTAAGTGGTCAGGCCAAGACCTCCAACACCCTCTCTGTCCAACCAGTGCTTCATGTCCTTGCCCAATTAGCTGACACACACACTCTTTGAGGTTTGATTTACACACACCCACCTGGCAAAGGCTGACACAGGTTTACTAACTCTGCCCCCTTTTGCCCAAACTATAAGGTAGTTGTCACTGCCACCAGCCAATTCCTCATCAGCTACTTTAAGGCCCTTAACAAAGGGTGTCCAAACTTACTGTGTAATGTGACTATTAATACAAATGGTAGTTTGACCAAGAGAAAGGCTATTAGGAATGGACTATACAGTGTCACCAAATAAATATGCAAGTACTCTCAGAACTTAAGTATCTCTAAACAAATCAGCCACAATGAAAGGTTTAAATATATTTAATAATAGATAATAAAAGAACAAGACAATACTAAATATATATTCACAGTGACATCAATGTTCAAAATCAAAGGAAATATTTAAAACAACATTTCAGGGCAGTCTCACCTAAATAAAGAAAATATCTAAGCCAAGCTTCACTATATTCCTGACTGTATGTAAGAGAATTATACTGTTCTCTAGGAACTTATTTACAATGCAAGCCAGATGTGGTGAATGGTTGTTTTTGTTTCCAGGTCTAAGACAGAATACAGATGCTGTCTCTCTCTCTCAGAGACTTCTTAAATTAATATCTCAAATATTACTGAAAACAAACTGGTATAGTGACAAGACAATTTCCAAAAAAAATAAAGACTAAAGGCAAGAGTGAGATAAAACTTTCACAAAAGGTTTTTAATCACCAAACAACAAGTAAAGTAAGTGATTTTATTTTGTTTCAATGAACAAAACTTCATCAGACAAATTAGAGTTACCCAACCCAACACATTAAATACTCCAAGACAAGTCACATGATAAGCTAATTACATTGTTAAATTCAGATAGCTCCTTTCAATTCAAACTTCCAATAAAAATAACCTATAAAGATGTATTATTAATAAAAAAACTATAAAGATGTATTATCAGTAAAAAACACAAAACCATAAATGAAAAATTAATTATTGTCATGTATACATTAAAAAAGACCAAATGCAGTAAATATATGTGCAAAACATACTATTATAGTAACCTATTAAAAATTTATTAAAAAATTGGCACCAATAACATGGAAATATGTGTATGTAATAAACCCGACTACCTTTGTAAGCTTCTTAATTTTAAAATGCATGCTAACGAGCATGCATCATTCAGGCCTGGTTGGCAATAGGCATTCAGTCTTATTTGCCACAATAATTCCTGAAGTTCTAATTTTAAAGAAAAAGGTCCCCCCAAGATTCTTGTTCCACTTGATCTATAATCCGGAAACTAAAGTTATGGTCAGGGTATTCTTGTACATGTTTTACTAAAGCATTCTCAGTTTTTAATTTTTTAATACTGTAGATGTGGTCATATACCCTTTCTTTAAACTTTTGTTTGTTTTTTCCGACATAAAAACAGGGGCATAGTTTACATGTGGCTAAATAAACCACACTTTTGGAACAGCAGTTACGCCTTTTATTATATGTTTTTATTAATAATACATCTTTATAGGTTATTTTTATTGGAAGTTTGAATTGAAAGGAGCTATCTGAATTTAACAATGTAATTAACTTATCATGTGACTTGTATTGGAGTATTTAATGTATTGGGTTGGGTAACTCTAATTTGTCTGATGAAGTTTTGTTCATTGAAACAAAAGAAAAGCGCTTACTTTACTTGCTGTTTGGTGATTAAAATCCTTTTGTGAAGGTTTTGTTGCACTCTTGCCTTTAGTCTTTCTCTCAAATATTACTGCTGGGCTAGCTTGCAGATCATTTCTTGTCATCTGACTCTATCCCAGGTGAAACCCCCATTGCTGGAAGCTAGCAGTATTTAGCATCTACCTGTGAAAATACATAGACCTCAGATCTCTGGCAGATGCTGGAAGTCATAAAAACAACTGTAATTAGTTCACTCTGAAGACAATACAGAAAGCTCCCTAGTTTTAGACATTCTGTCTATAGCTGCCATAAAGTAATTTAATTTCATCTATTTTTCTGAAGTTAACCTCCTTTATTCCAGTTTCTGCTATATACATTTATAACTGTTATATACATTTAAACAGTTGCGATACTGCATGTACATTTCTGTTCTCTTCCAGCAGGGCACACGGTGGTTACATCTCAAAGAGCACTTTTCAAAAACCTTTTCAACACACACTTCTGTACCAGTGTGATAAACACATGACATACAGTTCTAATACAATTTTAACACAAGCATCTTATATAAATCATACTGATATTTACAAATTGCATATAATTATTTACAAAATTCCAGCTTTGGTGGCTGTGTCTCCTTTCATCACAGAGCAGAAGACTGGTCAAGGTTCCTGGGCATTGTTAGAGGCCAATCTATGTTCTAACGATGAGAGTAGTCCTTTTAGTGTTGCAGACATTTCAAGATACTCTTCCATAAGGTGTGATTTCATTTCAGACAGACAATATGTCAGTAGCCTGAAACAAGTAGGGTGGGACCAGACCTTATCCTTTATGTCAGGTTGGGAAGCAATGAGTGTGTGACAGTGGTCTGTGTCTTCCTGCTACTTACTTATAGCAGCACACATCCTAGGGACTTCCAATGTACTAGCAAACAAGCTAAGCAGAAACATTCTTTTGCCTCATGATTGACCCCTCAATCAGTCAGTGGCAAATAAAATTTTATGCCACTAGGGTCAACCTTGCTGCAACCTGTTTGTTTCTCACATGAACTATAAAGATGTATTATTAGTAAAAAACACATCATCCCTCTGCAGGATCATTCACCGAGGGACCCCCTAGTCCACACTTAGCCCCCGTGGCATCTTTATGTCTTTCCTCCTTTTCCATTAAACACAGATTTCATTATAAAAGCCAGGAGGTGCAAGTGGAAAGTGATCCTCAATGCCCATTATTGGCCTGGACAGATTTGGTTCCAGTTTCTATGGCTTCATCTAATAAGCCCTTCCTGGATGCTGACTCACACACCAGATCTTCTATCCCATTCTTCTGGGTATCCTCTCCCGCGTCTGGCCACCCTGAACCTAATCACTTGGTTTCTCCAGTTTTAATGATGGCCAGAGATGCCAGGTTTTAAGAAGAATTTTTGTGCATCCTGACAGCTTCTCAGAAGGCTAGTACCAGGAAATTGTATAGAAGTAAGTGGAAAATATTTTAATTCTGGCCATAGACAGGGAATTAGATATTTTTTCTGCTCCTCTGGCATCTGTATTGGACTTCATATCAGAATTGTTCAGTGAAGGCTCTATCTTCTCCATTTTAAAAGTACAAATGGTGGCAATTTCTAATTTTCATATTGGCCATAATCACAAACCTATAGCATCACTGAGAGTTTTAAATGCTTTTCTCAGAGAAATGTTTCTTCTTAGACCTCCAGTAAGTGATCTTGTTCCCTCATGGGATATCACAGTTATGTTACAAGCTCTCACAAAATCTTGATTTGAAGCAACAGATTCAGTAGATATTATTTTATTTTATTTTTATTTTACATTTGTTTACCGGGAAAGTATGACTGGAACAAGGTCCATTTACAGCAGAGGCCCGGGGAGAAAAGCTCCATAACATAACAGTACAAATACAACAAATGGCAAAAAAATTTCTGTACAGAGGCATATATACAATCAGAGATCTATGTCTTTATATGACAACACATAATCCAAGAATGACAGAAAATTTCTATACAGTGGCATATATACAATCAAGGAGATTTTTGTACCTTAGTTTGATTTGAGCAAGCTTGGTATATAGATAGCATAACTTTGAATTCCCTATTGATAGCACTTGAGTATATTAAGTTTTTAATCTGGAAAACAATCTTCCTGGTAGCAATTACCTCAGGCAAAAGAATTTCAGAATCACAGGTCCTTTCTTGTAAACTGTCATACCTGTTTTTTTTCAAAAAGACAGAGTTTTCTTGAAATTAAACCCTTCTTTTATCCATAAAGTGATATCCAAATCCATCATCAACCAATCCATTACTCTTGTCGGTATTCTTCTCAAAGTATTTGAACAAAATAGAAAATAGCTTGTGTAGATCAATGTCTGTGTGTATGTACCTTTATGAAGCTATCCAAGGGCTTGCACAAGTGTATAAATACTGAGCATGTGCGAGCCTGACTGCCATTTTGTAGTAAGCTGTTGAGATGTAAGCATGTATGTAAGGTCTGTCTGTTAATCAAATAAACCGATATGTCCAATATTAATAAAAAATATTCAAATTTCTACAGAAAATGTTTGTAATAAAGTCAGAATTACATAAAATTAATAAAATAAAAGGAAACAACCTCATTTTCACTAAGCATGTATTTTTTGTATTAATTAAAGATATCCAAGTTATCAGAAGTATATAAAGTGTTTGCATGTTTCTGCAGTATTACAGTAAAGTTATTTCACAAAATACAGCCATTACAGAGCATATTTCACAAAGTACACTGTTTCAAACAGTTTATTGTGCATTTGAATGCTATTACAAGCTCACAGAGCAGTTTGTATGTACATAAATACAAGGGCCATATTTTTCATTGTGTTTGGGCATAAGTTGTTGGCATGGCAGACAGATTTCAAAAACCTGGACCACTTGTGTTTGACAATAATATTGCAGAGAACTGGAGAGTGTCTGAGCAAGAGTACGACATTTTCATACAGGCTGCATTTTCTGATAATGATGACTGTACAAAGGCATTTATTCTACTTAATTTAGCTGTGTCAGAAACCATAGAAAGGGAGCATTCATTTGTGTATGCACCTGCTATCTTTGCAGGAGAAGGAGAAAACCATCATATTGTTGTACTAGCTGAATCAAGGGAGGACCCTGAGTGATTAAAATGTAAATTTAGAGAAATGTGTAACCCCCAGACAAATGTTACAATGGAAAGGCACTTACTTTATACAAGAGATAAAAAACCTGGTGAAACTTTTTCCACTTGTATAACTGACTAGAGGAACAAGGCTAAAACATGCGGATTTAGTGATTTAAGGGATAAGTTGATAAAAGACAGACATGTGTGGTATTAAAAATGATGCTGTGAGAAAGATTTTACTTCATGACAGCGATTTAACTTTGAACAAGGCCATTGAGATTTGTCAGATATAAGACCTAACAGAAAAGCACACCAATATACTTACAAATGACAGATGCATGCTTCCAGTAACTTCTAGAGCTCATGTTGATAGTATGCAGCACATGGTTAAAAGAAACAGGCCCAAGCACATGGCAGCAACTATAGCACCTGCAGCACTCACTGGTAAACCCCAGAGCTTTCCAGAAAAGTCTAGAGTTTGCACAGTCTCAGTGAAGCATACGAGTGAGTCAGCAAATTCAAAGCATGGGCCCCCACCCAGTTTCATTGCCAACTGTTGTAATTGTGGTGGAAATCATGAATCTAAAAAGAAGAAATGTTTAGCTTTTTGTCAGCAATGCCACAAATGCAATAAATGGAATCATTTAAAAAAGGTTTTGTAAGTCAAAAGGCCCACATTCTTTTATTAAAAGGGAACATTTTAAGAAACGAGTTGATCAATTAGAACGCTGCAACATTACTTTTTATGTTGATGGTGTGTCGGTGCTTCATGAAACAGTCAATGCAGCAGATTTAAGGGCAAAGAATGAAGTATTATGTACTGTTCAGATAAATGCCAAACCCATTGATATCAAAGTTGATACAGGTTGCAAATGCAATGTTACGTCAGCAGCACATTTGTTAGAGTGTGTCATGGTGAAAGGCTTGATTTGGCAAAGTGTGCAAAGCTTGTTGCTTATGATGGTGAAGAAGTTCAGACTGAAGACTCAGTAGTGCTTTCATATTACTCTGCTGGGAGTTGTTACAACTTGTTATTTTATGTGGTCAAGAGGCACGTCCAGTCATTATTAGGGCTCAGAGACAGTTTGAAAATGGGACTGCTTTCATTTAACAAGGAAGTTCATCATGTTAGCTTAAAAGACCACTACTCTAATTTTGCCCAGTATATTTTTTCTAACTATGCTGGAAGCTTCCAGTTGTGTACTCCATGAAGTTAGACCCAGATGTTCATCCAGTTATCAGTCCAGCTTGAAAAATTGTGGTAGCCATGCAGGACAGAGTCAAAACTGAGTTAGATAAAATGGTGCGACAAGGTGTGATTTGTCCAGTAGGTTTATCAACCCCTACTGAATGGGTATCTTCCATGGAGGTGGTCCTAAGAAAAGTTCAGATGAAATCAGAATATGTATTGATCCACAAGATTTGAACAAAGCACTAAAAAGACCTCATCATCCAATGCATGCAGTCGAAGAAGTCACAGCTCTGATGCCAAATGCCACTGTTTTTTCTGTCCTAGATGCAAAGAGTTCATTTTGGAAAACTCAGCTTGACAAGAAATCATCATTGCTCACTACGTTCAGTACTCCATTTGGAAGGCACAGATTTTTGAGAATGCCATTTGGAATAAATTCTGCAAGTGAAGTCTTTCAACATGCAATGGAGCAACTTTTTTCTGGGTATCCTTGTGCTATTATAGTAGACAACATACTAGTAGGAGGCAATGGTGATGCTGAGCATGACAGATACCTCAGAAAAGTTCTGGAAAGAGTACATCAAGTGAATTTTAAGCTCAATCCACAGAAATGCAAGTTCAGGTTACAACTGATTACTTATATTGGTCATTTATTTACCAGTTCAGGCAACCCTTCTAAGCAAACAGCCATTCTTGAGATGCCAGCTACAGACAATATTCAAGCCCTGCAATGTATTCTTGGTATGGTTAACTATCTAGGCAATTTCATTCCGGACATGAGCCAACCTTCAGCACCAAGCTGACACTTAAAATGTATCATGGTCTTGGTTAGAACAACATCAAAGAGCGTTTGATGTCCTGAAACACAGAATTGCTAGTCCACCAACTCTCAGATATTATGATGTTCACAAACCAGTTACTCTTTCCTGTGATGCTTTGAAATTTGGTCTTGGTGCAATCCTTCTACAAGAGGGTCAATCTGTTGCCTCTGCGTCCAAATCTCTTACCCAAACTGAAATGCAATATGCTCAGATCGAGAAAGAGCTTTTGGCAATTGTGTCTGCACATTCAAAGTTCCATGATTATGTTTATGGTAGACCTATCCAGATCAAAACAGACCACCAACCTCTAGTCATTATCTTGAGAAAGCCTATCCATTCAGCTCCAGCCAGACTGCAATATATGATGTTGAGATTGTAAAAGTATAATTTCACTCTAGACTACTAGAAAAGCAAACTTTTTTAGCTTGTTGATACATTGTCCAGATTTCCCAGAAACACCACTGAACAGCATGAGAATGAGAACCTTGATTTTAAAGTCATGGAAGTGAGAAATTTTTCTTCCAAATGTCTTGATGAGCTGAGAGATCATACAGCCACCAATCCAGTTTTATAAACGCTCAATCATTTTCTCAAACAAGGATGGACATCAAAGCAATCTATTTTACCTCAATAAGTGTAAACTTATTTTCCTTACAGAGATGAAATTTTGTCTGACAAAGGTATCATCATGAAAGGTCCAAAAGTAATTGTTCCAAAGTCCTTGCAACAAGAGTACATTACTACCTTGCATCATAGTCATCAAAGAACTGACTCTTCCAAAGGAAGGACAAAAGGACTAGTATTGTGGCCTTCTATGTCACAAGACATTGAGAGATTACTTTTATCTTGTTCTGCATATAATAGTACTAAGCCACATCAACAGAAGGAACTGCTTCAGCTAAACCAGATTCCTGAAGTACCTGGTCGACAGAATCTACCGACACCTTCAAGTGGAATGGTCAACATTACTTGGTATTAGTAGACTCTTATTCTAATCAGTTTGAGATTTACCTACTTCTTAACCTGGCATCCAGTTCTGTCATAACTAAGATGAAATGTCATTTTTCAGCCCATGGTAGTCTACACAAAGTTATTTCTGACAATGGCATGCATTTTACAAGCCAACAGTTCAAAAGATTTTCCATAGAATGGGACTTTACTTATGTCATGAGTAGCCGTGAGTATCCGTAGCCAAATGGTTCAGCAGAACGTGCAGTTCAAAGTGCAAAACAGTTACTAGAGAAGTCAAAATGAAACAATAGTGATGTTTTTCTGAATCTCTTGAATCTCAGAAACATTCCTCATGATAAAAATCATGGCTCACCTGCTCAGAGACTTCTGTCAAGACAAACCAGAACCACATTACCAATCAGTAGTCAATTATTGGTTCCATGTATCAAGAACAACAGGTCTGTGAAAACCAGCCTGTTGAAGAAGTGTTTAACTCAGAAGTCCTACTATAAAAGACCAGAAAACCACTCAATCCATTACGAGAAGGAGAAGTGGTAAGGATTGAAAAGTCCAAAGGTTATGATTGGATTGGAGTCGTGAAGAATATTTGCCCAGAGCTGAGATTGTACACTATGGAATCACAAGGAGCAGAGTTCAGGTGGAATCAGAAACATTTTATTCCAGTGTCCAAGCCTATAGCACAGCACATAGCTTGTGAGGAAAGACTCTCTAGCTCAGAGTAAGTTATCCAGTGTTCCTGCTCCAGAAGAAGTTCCAGAGAATATTCCCATTCCTGTAATGAATTCAGAAGTTCCTGATATGAGTTGTTCACCAAAAACTGTCCCCGTTGTTAATTTAGTCCAGATTGTTATGTTACCATATCCAGTCGTATCTCCAGACCATGTAATAAATACATGGGAACGTGGACCTGAACATTTTGTTTGTTTCTGTCTATAATAATGCATGCCTAACTCCAATGTTGTTTTCACTAATGGGAATCTTTTTAAGAGGGAGGATGTAGCTCAATATGTGTTTATATGTACCTTTAAGAAGCTATCCAAAGGCTTGCACAAGTGTATAAATACTGAGGACATGCAAGCCTGACTGCCATTTTGTAGTAAGCTGTTGAGATGTAAGCATGTACGTATGTACGTAAGGTCTGTCTTTTAATCAGTTTCTTTATATTTTATGATGCTGCTATCCATCCTGATGTGTTGCTATGTATTAAAGCATCTAAATGAACTACCCTGCCTGCTTCTCATCTATGTTAGAGAGGGACAAGTGACACCTTGCATTTGCTTGATGTTCATAGAATGCTCAGATTTTATCTTCATAGAACAAAATGCTACAGAAATTCTGATCAGCTGTATGTAGGTTTTTCCAAAGCTAAGCTAGGCTATGGTGTCTCTAAGGCTTCTTTCTTGATGGCTGTCAAATTGCATTGTGCTTGTTTATGATAAACTAGGTTTACATTTACCCCCAAAAATTGCAGCTCATTCAACAAGGTCAGTGGTGACTTCAACAACTGTTCAAAGAAATCTGCCAGTTGATGAAATTTGTGCTGCTGTTACTAGATTTACAATTCACAGCTTTGTGTCTCACTATAAACTGGATGTACAATCCCGGTCTTGCTCATCTTTTGGCTCTTCTGTTTTTAGGAATATCCTTCTATGAGGCCATCCAGAGAGTACAGTAGCTAGGAATCTGTCCCATCAGTCAAAGCAGATGAAAATGCACATCAGATACAAAAGTTATGTACTCACTATAATGATAGATCCATTTTATCCTATTTTCATTTGGTTCAGCATCCCTTCCTTCTTGCTCCTCCCAAATTTTCACCTTTGACACCTCCAAGAATAGGTGGCACCCTAAGAGTCTTGCATTCTCAAACTAAAGTACTCATGTATGTATATAAAACTAATGCTACCATTATTCTACCTTTAGAGAATATGTTTAGGGGTTACTCTGTTCCTTTAGGTAGCAAACTCAATCTGGGGTATTTAGAGGGTAGAACAGAGGTATTTGGGATAAGGGAGGAGTCAGACCACAGGATCCTTGTGTTTCAAGGTGCCAAGACCAGATCTGTGTCAGATCTGAGTCTCATCAGTTGAACCAGATAAAAACTGAACAGCACTTATCTATCAATATGGTGAGTACATAATTTTTGTTTCACCTTGCTATGATTTTATTAAAGTTTTTAGTAAGCTATTAATAAGTGTTCCACATGCTGATCATTTGTTCAGAATTATGGAAGATGAAGTACCATAGAGAATAGATGGAAGGTTAATACTTCCGGTCATGCTATCTTTAACCGATGATGGAGTTGCTATTGAGAATTTAGTTTGATCAGCAAAAGCAGGGATGGTTGACTGCCATGTTTCATATCTTAATGTACCATCAAAACTATAATAATGTAGTGTCTATATTTTATTATTTTACCATCCATCACTCAAATGAAGAGGCTGTTAGTGCCTGTCATGAAGCAAAGACTGAAACACACTCAAAGTCACTTGGGGGGTGACTCCCTGCCATTTTTCCTGAGATCTTTGAAGTGTGACAACTATGACTGGAGAAGGTGATGGTAGAACTCCTTTTAGAGCACTGAGATTGTGTGAGGAAGAGGCCAAGATTCTTCTGGACATCCTAAATAAGTAGTACAAATGGAGGCTCCTGCAGGATGATTATTCCAGGTCACAGTGTATTGCTGGTGTCCATTATCATTTGGTGAATGCTGTCACCTGTGCTACTGGCCTTAGACACATAGGGGATCAGTGCCAACACCATTATCCATTACCCATGTACCTGAAAGCCTGACATCATTGGCTGATGGGAGACTGACGTTAAGGCATGATCACCACCTCATTACTGTCAGTCTATCATCTTATAGATAAACACATGACCTGTCAGTGCATGCCACACTCACATGTGTCATTGAGACTTTTTTATATCTTCAACCCCTGAAAAGATTGAAAGGAAAAGGGATATGCATAGAGCTCATGGCTAAGTATAGCTTCTATTGTGAAAGGTCTGTCTGTTTGCATAGTTACATATAGGAATAAAAATGGTAAATTACATTTACAGAGCAGGACATTTGTCAATACTGGCATTCCTTACTGGGATTAGTAAGACTGTGAGTCCTCTACCTCATTGTGTTACCCCACAGCCTAACAGTTATATCTGTCTTTCCTTGTATCCCACTCTCCTCCTATTATCTACCTCTTATGTTTCTGATTTCCTCCCCTTACTTTTCCTCTCAAAAAAATATTAAAAAGGGAAAAGTGTAGATTAATCACAAAACAATGAAGATTTCAATCAGTAAAAATATGTAAATATAAAATTACAGAGTATTATTGAGGTGAGAAATTGAGAGTTTTGCTCCTTTCACACCTCCATCCTGCTTAATCCTCATTTGTTCACCTTGTGTCCTACTCCCTGCTTGCCTCCCTTTTTCATCTCTGTGCTATATTTCCATTTTCAACCATTAGTCTGGTCCAAAATAAATAAACAGATAATACACTTGTCCCAAAAGAACTTAAGTATTACAATCATATTCTGTGATCATACATTGTATAGTTGTTGATAGAGAACAATTTTGCTGCTCATTTATAAGCATTGGAAAATGCAAGTTTCTGCTGCCCTATGACAAAAACTGAGAAAAATTCTTCCAAAGCACTAACATTTTACTATTGCTCATGTAAATAAGCTTAGCATAGTTGCCTGTCATAAAGCTATAGTTAAATACATTAAAGTTAATAGTATACCTATAAAGGCCAAATGCGCATTGTATACATGATGGGATCATTTTTTTGTCAGTTCATTGGGTGAAAGGATCTATTCCCCTGAGGGTGGGATGCTTTCATACAATATTATATTGTCAGCATCTAACTTTATGGCATTCTTCTGCAATGTTTTATTTTATGTTGGCATTCCTTTCCTGTAAGTGCTTCAATGGCATGTCTGGCTAATTCTCTGGTTCATGGGATATGGGTAACACAATATGAGTTCACATACAGACATGTGTATTTCTCTTTCATTGGTACTGTATGTTGCTTTACCTGGATAAATGTTTTAACAGCACTTTTTATGTCTGATTCTGCAGTATACTCTGCCAATGGTTTGTTATGAAGAATGTGAGAGACACAAGGATGGCTTAAAAGCTATGCATATATAATCATCTTGTCTTGTTAATCATGTATTCCATTCCCCTAAAGTGAAGCATGCTTATCATCATTGTGTACATTCTGTTATGGAGTTCTGCACTGTTGACCCAAACTGTAAGGATGGGGTTATCCAGTATTGTTGAGTTAAAAAGTTGATAGATGTGTTCCTAACCAAGCTCCATCCACCTCAATCCTTCTTAGCTCAACTGCTGTGCTACTCTCTCTTTATACTTCTCTTTTCAATTTTGGTTCTATATTCCCTTGTTCAACCTTCAGTCTGGCTCAAAAACAAATACAACACATACATAATCAAAATGCAATTAAGTAAATGGCTGTTTTACACTGTTTGGTATCAACTCTGGACATGTGCTACATATCATACATGTCTTCGTAATGACACCGTACAGTCATATAGTTTAAGTGACTGTCCTTAATAATGCATTGACATGTGTCATACCAATGTGAAAATCATGGGTTCATAGTCATTGCTGTCTAACTTTTTCTTCACCCACCTCCATTGTCCTCAATCCTTATCTCATCACCTTTTATAATCCCATATGCTTGCTCCTCTTTGCATCACAATCTCTGTTCTTATCACAAATATGTTATCAAACCACATACATGACAAAAAAAAGGGCTTATAAAACAAGATCAGCCATCTATCTACAGTATAATTTGTGCCACAGTTCGCAGAAAGCAACCTCACTGCCAATATATAATCAGAAAGAAATGACACTTTTCATCCTATGGCAAAAACTGAGAAAAATGCTTTAAATACACTGGAACATTGCATTTTTTCATACAACTGAAGTAGTGGCTGATGCATGACACAGGCAAAAATTATAAAAGGTGACATTAATAACCACATTTTAACACCTTCCAAGTCCCTTTGTCATCATATTGTGATATGCGTGCTGTCAGTAGACTAGGGAGTGAGTTTTGTTAACACTGCTCAATTTTCAGTTTTCCATAACGTTCTAATATTTCTTTGAAATGTGCATTTTCTTAAAACCTTCTTATAAATACCCCTGTGGTGTCACTTGCTGATGTGCTGGTCTAGAGAATAGCAATTAGCAGGCAGGGATTCAAATCCATTGAGGTGCAAGTTGTAGCAGTGTGGCAAACAGTTCAAACCTTGCAGTAAGTGCTTAAAATGTATACATGAGATAAGGGTAAGTAAAGTATTCATATGTAATAAGTTGTCATTAAGTCATAAATTGTCAGTACAAAACAGTACAGAGTGGGTTTTGATGCCTCTGATTGCTATATGTTTGTTGTTGCTGCTCATTTTTCTATTTTCCCAAGGTTATAACATTCCATTGAAATGTGTTTTTCTGACTTGCTCCTCTATCAGTTCTTCTGCAGCTTTACATGAAAACACCATGCTTTAGGAAATATCTGTGTCAAATGCAGGGGTGTAAATCCATGGAGGTATGTTCTGCTTTTCCTGCTATCATGTGTTCTGTTCTTCTGAAATGTGTTTTCCAGTCACCTTTACCATGAGTCTTTCTGAGACATGCCTTGTACTATTCTGGAGAATAACAAAACTTTTACTTCCAAACTGAATAAATTATAAAACGGGCAGGCAACGGATTCTTCAACACTTTTATTCACGTAAGCGCTTTCACTGACACCAGTGCATCGGCTTCTTCAGACTAAATAAAGGAACTTACACACAGTCTCCCAGTTTAAAATTTCCTCATAAAAATCAGAGCCAATGAACAAGCAACCACAAGAGTGATGTCATCTTGTGAATTCAAGGTTAAAGCAAAATTGCCTGTTTTTGCTATAGAAAAATACTCCCAGTAAAGAAGTAAAAAACCTTTGCAATCATTACTTAGAATCAAAGTTAGACATATGATTCTAAGTCGTCAAATCTAAGACACTTAAAAGAATATATATATATATATATATATATATATATATATATATATATATATATATATATACTTTAGCACTCTCGTTATACAAAAGGTATATAACAATAAAAATAAAAATAAATATGCAATACTCTAATAAATTATGAACCCTAGTTTCATAAACTACCTAGGCATATATAAAGCTAAAAAATAAGATCTAAATAAAGAATAAAAACACATATCTTATATTATTTATAAAACTAAAACAAATAATAAATGTGTTTTGTTATGTATGACTAATACATAAAAATATACTCAACATACTGTTACATACTTACCACATGTTGTATATATTCTATTAATTAGAAAAAAATCTCAAAGGAATTTAAAGGAATGTAAAGTTACACGCAGTAAACAGACAAAGCCCAAACTCAAACTTGTTTTTAAATACACAATACAAAGTCATCAAAGAAAAAATGTCATCAAGGGAACAATGTATTTATATGCATATGAGAACCATTCCTACCTAGCGAGGGCCTTCAATTTTAATAGACATTTGATGGATAGGGCCTCATTCAAACCAGGGAAAATGTGCACTACTGTTCTAACCTGCCATTCCAGTTCTGCTTCTTCTAATTTAAGTTCCCAAGGTCCACCTCTCTGTTTAAACTCCATTTGTTGTACCACTACAAACATGAAATGGTGAGCAGGAAAGGCTGAGATGTGTCTAGCTAGAGCATTGGTGTTAATTTTATTGTTAATGCTATAATGATGTTCATAAATCCTTGATTTTATTCTCCTCTCAGTGTTTCCGATATAAAATGCTTCAAATAGATCACAGGTAGCTGCATAAACTACCCCCCCAAGAGTCACAGTTATGTCTACCATAAATGTGATATTCTCTGTCTCTGATTTTAACTTTATTTGTTATTTTTATGCACTTAAATTGATGGCATCTACTAGACATACCCAACCTCCTTTTAGAAGTTTTTGTAGACCTCTCAACTAGACATTTCAATTTCAAACTGCTTCTGAATGTCTATTGTGGGGTTGAACTTAAAGAATTCCTAAGTTGGGGATCATCTGAGTTGAAGGCCCAATTTTTATTGATAATCTCCCTAGTGAGACGAGAATCTAGTGAGAAGGTAGTTAAAAATCTAGTAGGTTGACTTGGAGCCTGTATACTTCTAGGTCCAAAGAACATTTCACTCTGTGCTACTATGGGGCCTATGTCATAACCTTTATGAACCAAGGGCATGAAGTGGCCCAAAACTCTTTTACCAATGACCTCCTCAAAGATTAATTCAATTAAGGCACTTGGGTAGCTTCTCTTACAAAACATGGTTTTTAGTAGTTCGCATTCTATTATAAAATCATTGTAATCAGAAACCATTCTAGCTGCCCTCACTGCTTGTCCTTTTACTACTGCTTTCTTCTGGCGCAGTGGGTGGCAGCTAGTGAAATGTAAAAATGAATTAGAGTATGTTGGCTTACGGTAAATGGTGGTTCTTAAACGATGGTTGGAGTGATCCTTACTCAGATGTATATCCAAAAAATCAATCTGCTCGATCCCAACTTGGAATGTAAAATCAAAAAAATGTGTAAAGGATTTAATTTCAGTAATAAATGACTGGATCAGAGCCACCTCCCCATTCCACAAAAAGAACATGTCGTCCTGGTACCTAGTGTACCAGAGAACATTTTCCTTGAAGGACTGGTGGTTAAATAAAAAGGATCTTTCCCAGTAGGCCATCACACTGTTTGTGAAACTACTACCACATGAAGCACCCATTGCCACCCCACTTTTCTGTAAAAATAGTTCATTATTAAAATAAAGAAAGTTGTTAGATAGTACTATTTCTAAAAGTGTTTCTATGACATTAATCTCCTGGTTGTCAATACCTTTAAGGTGGAGAAACTCCCTAACCCATTCAATGCCAAGTTGTTGGGGTATTACAGTGTAGAGATCCTTGACATCTATCATAAGAAAAAATAAATTCTCACTAAATTCTAAATTATTGATAGACTCAAGGAAATGCCATGAATCATGGCATATTTGGTGTTCTAGTTTCAACACCGGTTTCAATTTGGAATCAATGCATTTGGCACATGCATGGGAAATGGAGCCCCTGCCATCCACAATTGGTCTAAAAGGTAGATTAGACAAATTTTTATGTATTTTAGGGGCCTCAAAGAGCACTGGAATCACAGGTGCAGGCATGGTTAAGTAATGGAATGTGTCTACATCAATACTACCTTCCAGAAACAAATCTGAGAGGGTAGCATTGATCTTCCTATAAGCTCCATGAACCTGATTAAGACTGACCTTTTCATATACTGCACCATCTAACACTGAATACATCCTCCTAGTGTAGTCATGTTGGTCCATAAAAACAAGTCATCCACCCTTATCAGGTTTCATGACTTGAACTTGACACATGTTCAATAGATCTAGGAAGTCCATCTCTTCAGGAGAAATGTTCTTATGATTATTTGTATTATAACTATTATTGGAAAACATTCTCCTAAAATCTATTTCACACGTTCTCTCAAAATGACACAAAATTTAATTTAGTGGAGGGTTAAACAAGCTTGAGACCCTCAGGCTGTCTGTGAGTGTTGACTGTGTTCCCATCATCAACTATAAGTTCAATTTACGAACAGACAATTTCAAATCAATGATAAGTTTCACCAGGTTAGCTCTCCTATCAGGCACGAAGGTTAAACCTTTAGAAAAAAGCCAACCATCTCTTTCCCCACATTTAGGGAGCTGAAGTTGAAAATTTTAAAGTCTCCTTCGGAGCTAATGAGAATAATAGGGAGCTCCGGTGTTATCTCCTTCTTCGGTTGTGGTGTTTCCTGTTCTGCCCTTGCCTCCTGCTGTTCACCAGTCCATTTGAATGGGATTGTTAGAAGGCATTGGGTTTCGCAAACAGTGTGATGGCCTACTGGGAAAGATCCTTTTTATTTAACTACCAGTCTTTCAAGGAAAATGTTCTTTGGTACACTTGGTACCAGGACGACATGTTCTTTTTGTGGAATGAGGAGGTGGCTCTGATCCAGTCATTTATTACTGAAATTAAATCCTTTACACATTTTTTTGGATTTTACATTCCGAGTTGGGATCGAGCAGATTGATTTTTTTTTTGGATATACATCTGAGTAAGGATCACTCCAAGCTACCCAAATGCCTTTATTCAATTAATCTTTGAGGAGGTCATTGGTAAAAGAGTTTCGGGCCACTTCATGCCCTTAGTTCATAAAGGTTATGACATAGGCCCCATAGTAGCACAGAGTGAAATGTCCTTCGGACCTGGAAGTATACAGGCTCCAAGTCAACCTACTAGATTTTTAACTACCTTCTCACTAGATTCTCGTCTCACTAGGGAGATTATCAATAAAGATTGGGTCTTCATCTCAGATGATACTCAACTTAGGAACTCTTTAAGTTCAACCCCACAATTGACATTCAGAAGGGGTTTGAACTTGAAATGTCTAGTTGAGAGGTCTACAAGAACTTCTAAAAGGAAGTTGGGCATGTCTAGTTGTGGTAGATGCCATCAATTTAAGTACATAAAAATAACAAATAAAGTTTAAATCAGAGACAGAGAATATCACATTTATGGTAGACATAACTGTGACTCTTGAGGGGTAGTTTATGCAGCTGCCTGTGATCTATGTGAGGCATTTTATATCGGAAAAACTGAGAGAAAAATAAAATCAAAGATTTATGAACACCATTATTGCATTAACAATAAAATTAACACCAATGCTTTAGCTAGACACATCTCAGCCTTTCCTGCTCACTGTTTCATGTTTGTAGTGCTACAACAAATGGAGTTTAAACAGAGAGGTGAACCTTGGGAACTTAAATTAGAAGAAGCAGAACTGGAATGGCAGGTTAGAACAGTAGCGCACATTTTCCTTGGTTTGAATGAGGCCCTATCCATCAAATGTCTATTAAAATTGAAGGCCCTTGCTAGGTTGAATGGTTCTCATATGCATATGAATACATTGTTCCCTTGGTGACATTTTTTCTTTGATGAGTTTGTATTGTGCATTTAAAAACAAGTTTGAGTTTGGGCTTTGGCTGTTTACTGCGTATAACTTTACATTCCTTTAAATTCCTTTGAGATTTTTTTCTAATTAATAGAATATATACAACATGTGGTAAGTTTCAGAAATAACAGTATGTTTAGTATATTTTTATGTATTAGTCATACATAACAAAACACATTTATTATGTGTTTTAGTTTTATAAATAATATAAGATAGTATGTATTTTTGTTCTTTATTTAGATCTTATTTTTTAGCTTAATATATGCCTAGGTAGTTTATGAAACTAGGGTACATAATTTATTAGAGTATTGCATATTTATTTTTATTTTTATTGTTATATGCCCTTTGTATAATGAGAGTGCTAATATATATATATATATATATATATATATATATATATATATATATATATATATATATGTATATTCTTTTAAGTGCCTTAGATCTGACGACTTAGAAGCATATGTCTAACTTTGATTCTAAGTAATGATTGCAAAGGTTTTTTGCTTCTTTACTGGGAGTGTTTTTCTATAGCAAAAACAGGCAATTTTGCTTTAAACTTGAATTCACAAGATGACATCACTCTTGTGGTTGCTTGTTCGTTGGCTCTGATTTTTATGAGGAAATTTTAAACTGGGACACTGTGTGTAAGTTCCTTTATTTAGTCTGAAGAAGCTAATGCACTGGTGTCAATGAAAGCGCTTACATGAGTAAAAGTGTTGAAGAATCCATTGCCTGCCCATTGTTTGAACTGTTCTGGAGAATAAATGCTTGAGAAATGAGGTTTGGCAACAAACCAATTTGTCCAGGAACATCTTCAGAGGGAGGTAGATAAATATATTAAGGTGTTCAGAGAGGAGGGGGAAGAAAGGATTAAATAGAAGTGAGGGAGGTTTGGGAGGAAATAAGGTAAGGGTGGGTAGGTACTTAAGGGGTTTATACATGTGTAACTGGGTAAGGAATCACATTTCGCATGAACTTGCTACTGCATGCTTACGTCCCGATGACCTGTAGGTCTTGTGGTGGACAGGTAGGCCTTGGTTAATGCTAGTATGTGTGGAAAGGTACTGCTAGATATTTTTTTTTCTCTTCTTCTTCCCTGTTTGTTTTTTGTGGTACAGTATAGACAGATCTTGAGGTGGTTTAAGGGCTGTGTTTCGTTGTGGGGTTGTTAAATTTGCATTTGTCCAGTAGTCGTTACATTTGTATTTGTCCAGTAGTCGTTACATTTGTATTTGTCCAGTAGTACTGTCATTTTCTAATGGTTGGCTGGTTAGCTGTCATTTAAAGGGTGCTGCAGTTTGCTGTGTTTTTTTTTTTCCATGCTGGTCCTTGCTGGTGTTGGATGGTTGTGGGTGGGAATTTTGTGTGATACTGGCTAGATTCAGCTCACCGGGGACGCCATGGTGGTTGCAGGGTTTCACAGGTTTTCATGGGGCTGCTTGCTGCACCACATCAAGCGTGATGTTGCTGTGAGTTCACTTGGATTGCTGTGGTGTATGGTTTATGACACACTGTCAATAGAGCAAACATCCGGTTGCTCAAAGTTTTACTTGTGTGTGTGCGTGCGCGAGTGTGATGAAATGTATCATGAAAGATGGATATCATACCTTTCAAATGTACAGATTTCATAGACTGTCCAGATTTTACCACATGTTTTAGTCAGATTTTCATATAGTTGTGGTTCTGGAAAATTAAGGGTAAATTATTAAAGACTGAAGTGAGGAAACAGTGACAGACATCTTGAGTTTCAGACTTCATACACTGTAGGAAAGTTATGCTAATGCGAAACCTGTTTTACTAACTTTCTAAGTGGTAAGAACAGTATTTGAGAATTGCGAATGATTGCTTTATTTGGGTGACTAGGGCTAAGAGGAATTGTCAGTCATATCAGTGGTAGTGGTAGTGCAGCAAGAAGAAAAGGAAAAACGATTTGCAGTGCTTGTCATGGTGTTACTTGTGACTTACATTCCTGATTGCCTGTGTGTCTTTGCTGTTTGTGGAGGGACTTCTGGGGCTCAGTTTTGACTTATGAAGCTCAGTTTGTTGTGGGTGGTCTGCCTTGGTTGTTTAGGTGCTTTGTCATGGTTGCCACATTGGGGTCTTTTACGATTTTACATGTTTTTCATGGTTACCTTTGCACATGTGGATTTCTTTGGTCCACAGGCCAAATAGTATGTTTTCTGAGAGCATGGTAATGTGCATCTTCAGGGTCTCTCTCTTCTTGCAGTTTTACAGGAGGGTCTGTAGTGTATGTGGTGCTGGATCTTGGTGGTCTGCATTTTCGGGGGTGACTGGAGTTTCCTTCTGTGAGGACTGTGGAGCATCTGTTGTGTGTGAGAAAACAGGTGGAAGATTTGTAGCTGGTGAGTTTCTGTTGGGTTTTCGGGGACATATTTTAGCTCAGTCCCTCTTAATCCCTTCACAAACTAGTAACTTTTGGAGGAAAGGTGGTATATTACACTTAATAAATAATGACAATAATAAGAGTTATAGACTTATTTTACTTCAGAAAATTTATATTAATTCATATGCTCTAATTATGTCGATATATCCAGTTAATAGCACTAATATTTTAAAAATGTCCCTGATTGTCCCTGATTTTTTTGGATTTGTCCCTGATTCTGTTGTTGCTCCTGACTGGTTGAGAGCTATGCCTCACATTTTAATAGAGGCATTTATAGCTGAAACTGTACATTTCAAACTACTCTCTGATTACTCTCCCCAACTTTGTTTCTCTAACTAATTCTCCCATACCCCACCCTTATAGACCAGCTTCTCTAAGTAATACTCCCATACCTGACCCTTATCAATCACTACAGTACACATATAGCACACTAACATGCTACTAATGCCTATTCCTACATTAATTCTACTATCAACTATGAATCTTCTTACCTCTTTCCATACCCACCTACATGTAACTTCACATCATGCAGTTACTGCTAACTTTCACCACAATACCAGTCAATCTCACTTCTCAATCTCTTCCTCAATCCTCACCCTATCACCCACCGACTATTCTTACTTTAAAATACTACAACACCCTAACTATCCAAAACCCTCCCTAAAATGTAATAGAGAAACCATAAAACTCTCGCAGACCTTTATTTACATTGCCTCTAAATTATCTCACTGTGGGAATGTTCATCCTATCCCCAGACCTGCTACTCCTTCAAACCTTCCATCACATCAAATTCCCCATCTCCCCAATAGCTTAAATCAAGCCCCTAGGAAAACAACTGACCCACTCTTTCCAAATATAAACTGTAGAAGTATCTCCAATAAAATCCATGATCTACATGCCTGCCTCTCACTTTACCTGCCAGATATAGTTGTCTTAACTGAGACTTGGCTTAAGCCATACATCAGTGACAATGAAATTATCCCTCCAGGATACAACATTCTAAGGAAGGATAGAAAGGACAAAAAAGGGGGGTGGGTGGCATTGACATACTATATAAGAATCACCTCACAGTGCAACCACTATGCATAAAATATCCCTCTGTGGGCAATGCTGAAATATTGTTCACCCAACTAACACTCAACTCGAAAATAGAATAAACATAATTGGATGCTATATACCTCCCGATAACAACATACCCACTCTGGAAGACCTACTCCATTAGTCATGTCTATCCCTCCAAAATGAAACTATTCTTACGGGGGATTTTAATATAGACTGGCTATCCTGTAACTCCCCCACCCCAACAAACCACATTCACCTCCACAGTTTTACCCAAACCATCCAAACACCTACAAGAATTGACAAGGCAACTAACAAGGAATCTGTCCTAGACTGGATTCTAACTAATAAACTAAGTCACCCCACCCTAGCAGGATGCCTTCCAGATGGTCTAAGTGATTACCTGCCAACTTTCCTACTATGTCAAAATAATCATAATCCTAAGGGTACTGTCTACTATACATGAGAAGCAGAAATAAGTTTAACCCCATTAACTTCATTGTAGAACTACAACATTGCAACTGGACACCCCTGAAATACCTGAAATTAAACAAGGCAGTTTCCTACTTTAATACCACCTTTCTAGGCATATTAATCCTTCAGGCCCCTCCCAGAACCTTAAGAATTAGAGCTAATCCCATACCTTGAATTACCAAAGAATCCAAACTCCTCCTCAAAGCCAGGGACAAAGCATGGGATCATTGGCATTCTGTCAAGCCTCCAGCTACTAAACAAAAATATCAGGAGCTTAGGAATTAAGCCAAGAAGCTAGTAAAACTTGACAAGATGAATTATTATTTCACCCTTCAAACCAAGCACCATCACCCCCCAAAATTGTGGGCCGCATAAACAAACTACTACTACCAGACCAGGCAAAAGTCATACTCCCTCTCCCACCCCTAGTAAATGACTCAGATATCATTGCTACTCAATACAACAAATACTTTACTGAAACAATTAAAACCCTAGCCATCCAACAGAAAAATCAACACAACCCTTGTCCTTTGGACCCTCCACTACTCACACAAACACTAACTCCTTCCAACTCCAACCTATCTCTATAGATAGAATAAAAAAATCCTCATAAAACTAAACCCCACTGCTCTGGCTGCTGACAATTTACCAGGGGAATTCTTGAAAACTGCTGCAGAAGCAGTGGCCTACCCTAAAGCCATTCTAATTAATAGATCCCTTTCAAAAGTCATCACCCCCAAAATTTGGAAAATATCTTATATAATCCCCCTACATAAAGGAAGCAGCTCTACAGAACTTACTAACTACTGACCAATAGCAATACTATCACCTTTAGCAAAAATTCTTGAAAAATGTATACATTTTCAAGTACTAAACTACCTCTATACACATAAACTTCTCTCAAATAATCAGCACGGGATTTGTCCCTTCCATAGTACCATCACTGCCCTCATGGCCTTCACCAGTACAGTAAAATCTCATGGAAACAATGGTCAATATGTTTCTGCTACCTTTCTTTTTTTCCTTTTATATTTTTATTGTTTTCTCAAATGAAGTTACAATAGTCTAACAAAACATGTATGTAACAGTATAAAAATCATGAAACAAACAAAAAAAATTACATGAAGTTAATGATAGAAGATAATTACGGTGATAATATTAAAATAATCAAAACAAATAACTATTTACAAAGGTGTCTAATCATCTTGAAAGAAGCAAATGCAATTAAGGTAAATCATATCAGTTTAGTTAAAAATGTCCATTTTCTCCAAGGTTTCCATTACTATTAACAAAGAGTTCTGGAATTATATAATTCTGTTGGTTCTTTTTTAGTGCATTCAAATCCATTTGGCCAATAGCCATAGTGAGATTTTTGAATTCTTTAAATGAAGGAGAAGCTTGTTTTTTCCAGTCGATGGTTATTATCTTTCTAGCTATAGATAATAGAGTCCATAATACTGATAGTCTATTTCTTGAAACACTGTTATAGGTGAGTTACACAACACCAATGATTTGGTTAATTTAAAATTGTCATTAAATATAGTCTGAAAGAAATAGTTTATATTATTACAATAGGATTTTAGTTTTATACAATCATAGAAAACATGTTCCCAATTTGCTTCTAATTTCAATTCGCATCTCCAACATCTTTCTTGATTGTCAAACATTAGAGCTAGTTTATGTGGTGTGTGAAAACTTCTATGTAGGAATCTCCATTAAAACAAGTGCCAGTGGAGACATAATGTAGTATGTTTTGAGGACCTGAGAATAAGCTTTTTCTCATCATCTTGGGGGTGGGGGCGGTCTGTTTATTAATCTTTGTAAAATAATTCCAATAAGATTCTTTCTGGTATAATTTCATTTCTTTGATTAGTTTGTAAATGTTAGACAGATACTCATTTCCTTGAAAAGGTTGGTTAGTGATGAATGTAATATAGTCAATAAACTTAGGTATTTTTGTCTAACAGAAATTTGCATTGTAACTCTCTTATTTATTAGGGTTTGTCTCAATGATTATAGAGTTAACCAAATATCATTCATTAAGTTATATTTGTCTATAAGATAAGTGATGGAGGATACATTGTTTTTTTTTCTAAAAGTTGATGCCAGTATATTAACTCTGTCTTCTTCAAGGTTTCCATTTTGTTAAACTGGAGCATTTCAAAATTATTAGAGGTGTACGCTAATGAGAAATTTAAAAATATCCAAGATTTAATACTGGGATCTGAATTAGAACATTTTTTTGAATGTGGTTAATGTATAATTTATATAGAATATTGACATTTTATTATTCTTGCTTTCCATTATGTATGATTTTAAAGTCCAATAAAAGATATTTGATAAAATGAGTAGATGATCCTGGATTTGTTTTTGCATAGCATCTAAGCAATTATTTTCATTGAATGATTTCCATATATTATCCATATATGTATAATGGATTAAGCCATAAAGTAATATTTTTAATTACTGCAGATTGGGCATATATCTCAATATCTGGCAGATTAATTCCTCCATCTTCCCAGTTTGGTAAATGATTGTTTAAGGCTATTCTAGATTTAAGTAGATACAATAAAAATTTTAAGATGATTTTATTGTATTGTTGTATTATATATTTAGGTGGTGGTAGTGAAGAAACTTGTATGAGATATAATATTTTAGGGAAGATAATTGATTTAATCAAATACAGCCTGTCCTCCATTGTAAATAGATATTTATTCCAGTTATTAATCAGTGTTTCTACATTATTTATTGTTGTGGTGTAGTTATATATGATAGAGTCATTTAAGTTGTGTGTTATATAAACTCCTAAGTATTGAAGTTTACCCCTGGGAACAATATATTTGGAAAATGTTTTATCTAAATTGTTTTTTGTTTTGGGGTTTAAGCATAATATTTTTAGTTTATCATCTGTGAATCACAGTCCTGAAACTTTTTGGAAGTTAAGCATGGATTTAAATAATGCTAGTATAGAGTGATTTGCACTGGATAGAGATAAGAGGATATAATCTGCAAGCAATTGTAGTTTTAATTTTCTATTTTTAGTTATTTTGATACCTTGTATGTTGACCTGTGACCTAATATTGTTTGCAAATGGTTCAATCAGTAAAGCAAATAATAATAAAGGTGATAGCAGACAACCTTGCTTGGTTCCTTTTTTAACTGTAATAGGACCTGATCTATAGGATCCTAGTTTAACATATCCTAAGGAATTTTCATATGTCATAATTAAGTTTATAAAAGCTTTGGGGAATTTATATTCTTCTAAAACTAAGTTTAAATATCTCCAGTTTAGTCTATCAAAAGCACTGTTTATGTCTAAGGAAACTAATGTTAAGTCTTTGTTTTTATGTTTAGTATAGTCTAGTAATGTTTTTGATGTTATCATAACTGTTTCTTCCTTTTTATAAAACCTATCTGGTCTTCATGTATTAATATGGGAAGAAAGTGTTTAATTCTATTGCAAAAATTGCCATAAACATTTTGTAATCTATGTTAAGTAATGATATAGGCATGTATGAAGAACAAAACTTTTCATCTTTACTAGGTTTTACTATTGGCGATATTAGTGAATATTTCCACACATTAGATGTATTATATACTTTTAGGAGCAAGGATACTGATTGTCATGGTAACAGATGGATCATCTCTGGTAATAAGTTGTCTGGTCCAGGAGCCTTATTCATTTTAAGTTTAGAGATTTGTGTTTTGAATTCTGTCATTGTTATTGGTTTGTTAATCATGTCAATTTGGTGTTGGTTTAATTTAGTGGTAGTATTCTTACTAGGAAATGCTTTGATATCATTTAATGAAGTAATTTAAAGGTTGGCTATATTTTGATTATTGTAATGAAGTCTACAGATTTCTAATATGTTATTAAGATTAGTTACTACCTTATTTGTGTGTGTATTCTAAATTCCTTTTATTTGTCTAGGTTTGATTATTTTTTTGTCCTGTTTTCTAATTGTTTTTGATTGAGGGAATTCATAGAGTAAGAGTTTAATTTAATCTTCTTGAGATTTATCATTGTTCTATGATGCAAAATCTCAGACTATTTATTATTGATTTGCATTAATTCTGGGATTAAATTAGAGTTGCCATTTTGTATTTCTAGTTTATGATTATATAGCTTAGTTTGTAAATACATCATTTCTTTATTCCATGTTTTTTTTTCTTGTTAATAAACCATGTTAATGTTTTACAATAAATGTATGACTTTAAAGAATCCCATACATATATTTCTGAAATATCTTCAGTGTTATTTATTTCCAAGAAAGTCATTATTTCATTTACATAAAATTCTTTAAATTATTTTATGTTTGTTAAGTATGAGGGAATTCTAGTAACAGGAAGAGAGAAATATGGCTCAGTATCTATTTTGAATAGTATTGTATTATGATCTTATAGAGGACCGGCTATAACTTTAACTCCATTTAATTTTGTTATTAAGTCATTTGATACATAGACTCTGTCAATACATGAATGAGATTTATGTCTATGTGAATAAAAGGTAAAAAATAATGAGTTATGATCAGCAAAAATTATTACTGTATCAATAAACTTCATTAAGGCTCTGGAGGCAGAAGATTTCTTTTCGATTACAGTGGGTGTCAGTGTCTTTATCTTCCATAATACAATTGACCTCTCCTGCCATGATTAAACTGCCCTTTGTATGATATATAATATCATCTAAATGGGTATTAATTGTTTTAATAACAATCCCGGGTATCCAATATATATTAACTAGAGTGTACATTTTTTTATTGATTTCAAGAGATACAAACAAAACATGCCTGATGAGTCTTGATATGTTGATATTATCTTGGGAGAGAGAATGGAATTTCTGATTAATATAGATACACCTCTTTTCTTTTGTTTAAATTTTGAAGCTGTTAGTACTGAATAATTATTGAAATTTAATTTATTTATGTCATCATTAGTTAGATAAGTTTCTTTAAGAAATACCAATGAAGGTTTATGTATATTAAGATATTTGAATAAGCTTCTCCTTTTATTATTATTAATATTATTAAGACCATTAACATTGATAGAGAGACATTTCATATTATATTTGGATGTGACAGTTTGTTGTAAATTATGTAATTGTTATATTTACTGATATGTGTGTTTTGGAGAAAAGGATTTAAATATGCATGTAATATATTTTCCTTAATATAAGACTCATTAAAAACCAAATGTAACAAGTTTGCGAGACTAAAACTATGATTTATATAAAAACTATGATTTATATAAATATAATCTATCCCTATGAGGACTAACTCCAGTCTGTCTAAAAAGGTCATACAGACAGTCCCTCTAGTCATAACTATTCTATACAGGTAGAGTCTCTCAACTTAGTATAAACAATAAATACATAGTGTAATGTAGGAGATTGTAGGTTCAGCTTGTAATAGTAAATGAATGAGAGATGATTCTGAACACTACTCAAGTTAATTATGCGAGGCAAGAGTGCTTAATAGGAAAGTTCATCTTTCCTCTTTCCTTCATATTCTATTCAGAATGTAATATAAGTATATTTCATATTATTTTTGTACTACAGCTGTGACCCCTAGTCATGTTATGAAATTTGTGTGTATTATCCAGCTTGTTTCCAATACAGGGCTTATGAAGCAGTTATGTTTAAACTTCGAGGGGAACAATTTATCAAACATAAGTTAAAATTAATGAGATGCATACTGGAAGGTCGATGTGTAATGTTTCCCAACAGATAGGAAAAACAAAAGACAGCAGGAACAGCAGCAGTGTATACCAAAGAACAATGTGGAACAAAAACAACAACAATCAGGAGAAAACCAGGTCTTTTAGCGTAAAATGATTTAATTCACTATTCATCAAAGGCGACTTCATCAGAAATATAATTCCATATTACAGAAACACACTTAAAATACTGTCAGCAAGTGAACAATTAATTGTATAACAAGCTGTTCAGCTCATAAAACAATTATTCAACTGAAGTTAACCATCAGTAAACTTAGTCCCATAGACTACTGTTTGCAGTAAAAAATACATCTAAGTAAAAATGTTATTTTTTAATGTTACCCTTTCTGTTTTTTAAAAAACATTTTAGATTGACTGTGTCATTCAGCCCAGGATGTATGCAAGAAGCCAATCTCAGTAGCCATACTGCTTCTTTCTGTTCTACTTTGTTCCTATAATCACCTCCCCTGATTCCTTGTTCACTGACTCCAACAAAACAAGGCAAATGAAGTAATAAGTATTCCGTTTATTTTTCACAAGGTAAGCGGTTTCGTCTCAACACCCTTTCCAATGAGACTTCTTCAGACAATACTTTCACATAAGGAACAGTCTTTTATACTATCAGCAGCAAATCACATGACAATCTAAAAAGCATCACTTAAATAATTACTGAATAATGTCATATAAAACTTTAAAAGACATACATATACTATAAATAAAGCCATGCAACTGATGTGAATAAATAAAATAAATACTAATGTTTGAAACCTCTTCCTTTCAAATACATTACAAATTCTTCCATGTTGTTAAGGCCAGGGGGAAACAAGCATTTAGCCTAACTTGCCATGAATACTCTAACCAGCCTAACTCTTCCTCTATTTTCATATAAAACACTGTATCATTTAATTTTTCTAATGTCAAAAATTTAAAATTAACTTTACATTTTTTGGTTTTATAATGCTTACTCATAGCATTATTTTTATCCTTAACTTGAATTGCATATTTGTGTTCATATATATATCGATATAATTCTCTTGAAGTTCTACCTTTGTAAAATGCATTGCATTCCAAACATATAATTAGATAAACCACATTCTTAACTTTACAGTTAAATAAACCTTGGGATTTTAACAGTATTACTTCCCACTTCATACTGATTACTATCTACATACAAGTAATTACACATATTGCAATTTAAACACTTAACCATCCCACATTTAGAATTGGTCTGTTTACTGAAATTAAGCTTAGACTGGAAATAAATTTTAAAACTCTTCCCCCTTTTTTGAATAAAACTTGGTCCATTTCCAATCTTGCCCAGCAGGTCTTCATTGGTTCTAAAAATGCTCCAATTGTGGGTAATGACACTCTTAATAGCTTTGGAATCTACACTATTATGAATAGCCATAGAAATATGTTTATATTTACTATTCATAACTTTCTTATTACTTTGACTTTTTCTAGCTCCCATTTCTTGCTCACATAATTTGTCCATCTGAGACTTAGGATAGCCTCTTTTTAACATCTTATTGCACAACTGTTCTGCTTCCTCCTCAAAATCATTTTCTTTCGTAGTTAAATCACTTATTCTCCTTAACTGACTTTTAACCAGGTTCAATTTAGTATGTTCTGGATACATATTTGAATAATGCAAGTACATATTATTCTGTACTTCTTTTTTATATATTTTGGTCAATGGTCTTTCTTCCTTAAACACTACTAAGTCCAAAAAAATGACTTGTTCATAAATTTTATGATGGATGAATTTAAGATAAGTGCACACATTATTAATATAACTGATGAAATTATTTAACTCCTTTTCTGTTCCTCTCCATAACAGAAAACTATCATCAATAAATCTAAAAATCTTAATAATTTTATCTTTAAAACCACTATTCAAAATGTGCATTTGCTCCCATCCCTGCATAAACACATTGGCATAACTGGGGCCAATGCCCCCATAGCTATGCCATTGGTTTGCAAATATATTTCTACCTACGTAAAATGCATTGCATTCCAAACATATAATTAGATAAACCACATTCTTAACTTTACAGTTAAATAAACCTTGGGATTTTAATAGTATTACTTCCCACTTCATACTGATTACTATCTACATACAAGTAATTACACATATTGCAATTTAAACACTTAACCATCCCACATTTAAAATTGGTCTGTTTACTGAAATTAAGCTTAGACTGGAAATAAATGTTAAAACTCTTCCCCTTTTTTGAATAAAACTTGGTCCATTTCCAGTCTTGCCCAGCAGCTCTTCATTGGTTCTAAAAACACTCCAATTGTGGGTAATGACAATCTTAATAGCTTTGGAATCTACACTGTTATGAATAGCCATAGAACTATTACATTTATATTTACTATTCATGACTTTCTTATTACTTTTACTTTTTTCTAGCTCCCATTTCTTCCTCACATAATTTGTCCATCTGAGACTTAGGATAGCCTCTTATCAACATCTTATTGCACAACTGTTTTGCTTCCTCCTCAAAATTATTTTCTTTCATAGCTAAATCACTTATTCTCCTTAACTGACTACTTTTAACTATGTTCAATTTAGTATGTGTTGGATACATACTTGAATAATGCAAGTACATATTATTCTGTACTTCTTTTTATATATTTTGGTCAATAGTCTATTTACTTCCTTAAGCCCTACTAAGTCCAAAAAAATAACTTGTTCATAACTTTTATGATGGGAGAATTTAAGATAAGTGCATACATTATTAATATAACCGATGAAATTATTTAACTCCTTTTCTGTTCCTCTCCATAACAGAAAAATATCATCAATAAATCTAAAAATCTTAATAATTTTATCTTTAAAACCACTATTCAAAATGTGCATTTGCTCCCATCCCTGCATAAACACATTGGCATAACTGGGGGCCAACGGCACCCCCATAGCTACGCCATTGGTTTGCAAATATATTTCTTCTTTAAAAATCATAAAATTATAACTCAGCACAATATCTATTATTTCCATCAGAAGACTGATTGTATTGGAAGAAAAAACACCTGATTTTAACAATTCAAGCCTCACTATTTCCATTCCCTCTAAATTGTGAATCATAGTGTATGAAGACTTGATATCTAATGTTGCCATAATATCTGTGGCCTCTACATCCAAGTCTCTTATTTTAGCTAGAAAGTCAAAGCTATTTTTAATATGAGTGACATGTTTAGGTATAACCTGTTGTAAATGTTTATCTACATAAACTGACAATGCCTCAGTTTTACTGTTTGCACTGGACACTATAGGTCTTAGAGGAGGGTTGTTTAAATTCTTCTGGATCTTTGGAATTCCAAAGATCCTACTTAACTTGAGATTATTATTACTTAAACTTTTTTGATATTCTCTTCAACTCTCCCTGTCAAAAATCACTCCTCTATACAAGCATCTATAATTCTATACCCCTGTTTCACTTTTGTCATATTTATTTTCTTATAAAAACTTTCATCTGATAACAGCTCAAGCATTTTAATTTCATAGTCCTTAGTGTCCAATGCAACAATAGCACCTCCCTTCTTAGCCTTTAAAAACAACACATCTTTATTCTTAATAAGCTTATCAAAATTTTCTTTTTCAATTTTAGACATGTAATATTTAAATTCAGACTGATTTTCAAACATTTCTATCAATTGAGCTTCACACAAATTTAAAAAAGCTTCCAAATCTTTGTGTAATGGTGGATCATAACTGCTTGGCTTATAGAAATGCAACTTTTCACTAACATCATTATTACCTTTGTTAAACAAAAGCTTAAAATTTAACATTCTAACATAGCTTCTAACCTCATTGAATGTTTGTAATTTATTAGCTCTTTGTGCTGGCACAAAATTCCAGCCTTTGCCCAAAACCGAACATTCAACATCAGATAAAACATATTTAGAGAGATTTATAATTTTTAAACTATCAGTACCTAAGTCCTCCATCACTGTTTGCTGCGGTTCAAATTCGATTTGTCCTGGCCTCTCCTTACAAATCATTTTTTTTGTTGTTGCTGTTGTTGATTCTGGCACAATTTGTTATTTGAGGCCATTCCTTTAGATGTTACCTGGGCCCGGGTTCTTTCACCTCCTTCTTTCCTTTGATATATCTGGATTAACTGCCCTTCTTTATTGAAGCCATTCATAGCAGTACTATTTCTTGGTTCTGCAGTATCTTTGCTAATACAGTTCAAGTTACTAATACTTGTAACACTACTAGTTGCTCCTACAGAGTCATTTGTTTTGGTTTTGTTACTTTTTTGGCCAGATATTTCTGTAACATTCTGAGTGTTTTTATTTAACTGCTCAGATCTTCGTACTATTCCACTCTCACTGCAAGCTGAAACCTCACTGCTAGGTATTACGTTATTGCATGTTTCTGTAGTTCCAGCCCATATGCTGAAGCCACTCCTTCTTGATGGTCTCTTGCATCTCTCTCATATTTCTTAAGTTTACGCTGGCTTAAAGAATCATTTAATTTGATCAGATTTTCTTGTATAGCATACATCTCTGTGCTAAAGTTTTCTACCGATATCTTACGCTTTAATTTATAGAAAATCTCATATATTTTGTTGGAGGTACAAGCAAGGGTCATATTATTGAACTCCAACAAGATTTCCATATACTGTAACCCCGCCTTTTGGTTAACCTCCAACCATTTATCTACTAATTCTTTAGGCAAGTCTGTTCCTGCAGGTAAATTATGAACTCTTAAGCCTTTTGGGACTCGTTTCTCCCTTAAACTATTTTCAAAAAAGAGATTGTCCCACTGTAATTGCTTATATTTAGAAAGTTCCTTTTCTAGTTCATTAAACATCTCCACATGATTCACTCTGGAGCTTGATGACATATTTGATGTCAAATTTACTGAAAAGGGATTTAATGGTAAAGCCAAACATCCCTTCAATACATCTTCATTTAAAATAGAAATATTGTTGTTACTTGATAGAGCACTTGCCTAAATCGAATTAGTTGTTGTAATGAACGAACCCTCTGGTATATCATTTAACATAAAACCAGCTGGCAGAGCTGTAAAACTTGTTCCAGCTAAATTCCGGTTATCCATTGCTTCGAAGCTGCAACTTTAAAAAGTCTACGAAAAGCAGCAAATACTCCAACTCCTCAAATACTCTAACAAAACAAGGCAAATGAAGCAATAAATATTCAGTTTATTTCTCACAAGGTAGGCGCTTTCGTCTCAACACCTTTTTAACGAGACTTCTTCAGACAATACTTTCACTATAAGTCCTTGTTCACTGACTCAAAAACCAAGAAGGTGAACTTTTTCCAGTTAATGCACATAGTGGAATGTTTGCACAAGGCACTGTTGACATTTTTTGTTTTTATAGCATACAAATGTTCAAGAATACATGTACTCAAACTTCTAGTGGACATTCCCATGTAGAACACTGGACATCCACTATACATAGCCAAATAGACAATACCTTCACTACCACAATCTAGTCTACCTGGAACAGTGATGCTGAAATTAAGGTGTTGTAAACAAATATAAGAACCAGTGTGGATGTACCTACATACTTTACATCCCATACACTTATGCATACCTGTGTTGTTTACTCCTAAACAATGGGAAGCATGTCCCCTCACCAACATATCCTTGATGTTACAATTTTTCTTGTATACAAAACAAGGCACCTCAACCAATACTTTTACCATGTCACCATTACCTAAAATGACTTTCCAGTTCTCATTAATAATTTTATGAATCTGGTTGCTGTCCAAACTCATGTCCAAGCAAACCCTAGATTTGCTTGGAACTACACCATCCGTATATGTTCTTTTTGTGAAACCTTTTGCCAAAATGGGAGGAAAATCATTCTCCCTTCTAGAGATAATCTCCCTGGCAGCTTTGTCCAGTTAATCTCTAGGATAGCCTCTATCTAAAAATAACCTTTTAATAAACTGAACCTCCTCAAAAAAGGTGGTGTCATCCATGGTCATCCATGAAGCCCAGATGAACTGGCCACAAGGAATGTTCTTTTTAGTAAAGGTGGGGTGATTACTTTTGTAATGTACATAGCTGTTACAAAAAGTATTTTTTCAATGAATACTACAATAAACCTCATTCGTGGTAGCTTCCCACCCAATAAACACATCCAGGAATGAAACTTCACAACCAAAACCACTTAAGGTGAATGTTAAAAATTCAGTGGTACCATTTAAAGCATGTATGGAACCATGTACACTAAAACCTTCCTTTTTAACAATAACAAACAGGTCATCTACAAACCTTTTATAAAAGACAACCTTGTCATATAAATCCACACTAGGCAAAATTTCCAACTCCCACCACCCAAGAACCAAACTTGCATAAGTGTGACCCACAGTGTCACCCATAGATACTCCTGACAATTGTTTATAGAAATTATCATTGAACATAAAATAACTGTGCTCCAATAGTAAATCTAACAAGGTATAAGTGATCACACTGCGGTTACTCAAATTGGTGTACTTATCTAAAAGCCACCTAACAAAATCAACACCTACTTCCTGGGGAATGCAAGTGAACAGTGAAGTCACATCAACTGTGAGCATCAAAAACTGTTCACTGCCATTATCCAAACTGGAAAAAAGTGTTCTTAGGTTTTCCAAAAAGTCCTAGGAATCAGTAATGCATGCTTGTAACTGCTTCACATATGGCTTCAAAACATAATTGAAGTATAAAGAGATGCAATCTGCACAACTTCCTGAGGCAAACATGATAGGCCTAAAAGGGGGATTGGTAATGCTCTTATGGAGCTTAGGTATTCCAAAAAGCACACCTATTCTGGAATCTTCCACGTGCAAGAAGTCAAAGACTTCTTTAGATATTTGACTACCCATTAACAAACCATAAAGAGTGGCATAGATGAAACCATAACAATTCAAAATGTTAAATTTAGCCACCTTTTTATATTCCAACTGGTTAGCCAACATAAGCTCCATTGCATTATTGTAGTCATCAGCACCCATGACCACAATCCCACCCCCTTGTTGGCCTTCATAAACCTTAAATCCTTGTTGCATACCAAGTCATTAAGTGCCTTTCTCACATTTGTACTTAGGTTGTAAAAAGAACTGTAATTACTACAACCAGTTTGAGCCCTGATGTCTCTCTCACAAAACTTTTCAAGCATTTTCAAAGTATACATTAATGTAGGATTGTACACACATGGCTTAGCCAAAGTACTACCCAAAATTACATCACACAAAATGTACTGCAAATTAAGCTTTTGAGTGAAAATTTTCAATTCCAAAAGCGTTTTAGTCAAGTCAGCCCTTCTACTGGGTTGAAAATTTAAACCCAGCTTTAAAACATTAACATGCTCATCATTTAAAACAAATACTGAAAGATTAAATACAGAAATACTTGCACCATCATAATTTACAGTCGCAACTACCTCAGTGGTCCGCTCATGCCCCGACTGCAGGTTTGATAACCCTTGCTCCTGCTTCTGTTCCTCTTGTTGTGAGAACTATAATCCACCTGTAAAAAAGGCTTGTTGGCACTAAAGCCGGCCCCTTTATTGTTGTCACAACCATTGTTCTGGCCAGTTCTTGTTTGTGAATGCTCACCCATATCACCAGAATCATGTATAACAGCACTGGCTTTTCACCTCCCCACTGTTTAACTCACATCACCACCTTCAGAAAAAACGGCTTCAGAATTATTGGAATTTAAAGGGGCCACCACCTCTGGATTCTGAAGATCTCTTTCAACTCTTCTATTAGAAGTGTTGCCCCTTAAATCATGCCCCTGTTTAGTTTTTGCATTCCCAATGGGTTTAGCACCACTAGGAAAATAATCAAAGAACTCTGCCAAGTTCGTACACAGACAAATCCCCTAGAATCTTCTTCGATTTGCACTGTGTAACCTCTTTTTCCATTTTGTCAGTCCAGGCTAATAACTGCTCATATTCTGTCACAACCTCACAGCAACCATCCATAAGTTGTTTAATGTCACTGTCCCATCAACTGAGTTCATCTCTTAGTTTTTCTAGTAGACAGGTATTGTTTTTAATTAGCAGTTTCATGAAATCCATGCCAGCACTGTTGAAGAAGTTGGCAACTTCTTTAAAAAATGGACTGTCAGTGGCAGCACCATTCAGCATTTTAAAAAAACGGAGACCTTTAGGAACAATCCCCACCTTCACACAGTGTCAAAGTATTTGTTTTCAATGTGCAAAGAGCAGTGCCTTTTTAACCCCTGTTCCAGCTTTTCAAGGATAACAATGACATTGTTTCTAGTTGTAACCTGGTTAACTTGAAACAATTCTTCACAGAAGGGGTCTACATTCAAACTCAAGAGTTTGTTAACTTCACCAACAGCACCACAAACACCAGGGACAGACTTTAAATTAGGAACAACAGTTTGATTATTCCTAGCACAAACCTGGCTTCCAGTCCCTGTAGCAAGCACTTTTTCTTCTGGATTTAAATCTTTAATTCTTGCATCAAAGCGGTCAAAGATTTTTGCATCTTGCTAACCGTAGTCACTAGTGATATCCAAGTCTTCATTTCCTGATAAACAAGCCATACCCAACTGCAAAATGCCAACTAAGAAAAACAAAAGGCAGCAGGAACAGCAGCAGTGTATACCAAAGAAAAACGTGGAACAAAAACACCAACAATCAGGAGAAATCCAGGTCTTTTAGCATAAAATGACTTCAATTGAATAATTGTTTTATGAGTTGAACAGCTTGTTATACAATTAATTTTTCACTTGCTGACAGTATTTTAAGTGTGTTTCTGTAGTGGTGAATTGTATTTCTGATGAAGTCACCTTTGAAGAATAGTGAATTAATTCATTTTACGCTAAAAGACCTGGGGCAGGATTCATGAAGCCTCCATGTAAGAGTTACAAGGCTTACACGGAGGCTGCAGTTAAACGGTGTGACATCAGCATGTCATGCATATGCATGAGGGCATGCTGAATCACACCTAAGGCTTACACGGTCCATGGAAGACAGTAGGGGGCGTGTCTGTAGGCCGAGCCCTGCAAACGGACACGCCCCCAGAAGAGTAAAAGTCCCAAAAGTAAACCCCCACGACAGAGTCCATGGAAATGTGAATAAACACAACACAACACATGCCCCCACAGACTATGAACATAAAATATATAAATGAACATGTTATATTTTTTTAAATTGTAAAGATGTTTGCCTGTGAGTGCACTCGTTTGCGTGGGCGTGCCTGTAGCTAAGCCACAGTTAGCAGTCAGTGGAAAAGCATATAAGAACTAAATATGCAAAGTAAGCCAAAAAGCAATAGCGTAGCGGTAGAGACGTCGGCTGAAGAGCAGGCAGTCATGGTTCGAGCCCCCACAACATCAATTTTTATTTTTAGTGAAAAAAGCACGAAACAAGTCCCTGACATATATGTACACATATAAAATTATATTTTATGTAAAATGTAATGAAATGGGCCATTTATTTTGAAGAAATGTGAGATAACAAAATAATAAAAAATGCTAGATGTGCCTATAGCTGAGCTACAGTTTAACAAGTTGAGTGCATCTCCCTGTAGGTGAGCAGTGGTTTAACAGGTGCAAAATGAGTGCCCGTAGGTGAGCAGTGGTTCAACAGGTGCAAAATGAGTGCCCGTAGGTGAGCAGTGGTTTAACACACTGAAACTGTGTGCCCCTAGCTGAGCTGAGCGTAATATGCGTGCTGACAGCCAAATGAAGCGTAAACCAGCGTAACCCATTTGCGCGGAGCTGCGCACCGTGCCAACAAGCTAACCGATGGGCAACGTTGAGCAAGCTGTAACAAAACTGCCTTTACACAGACACACCTCCTATCCTGTGTAGACACACCTCCTAGCCTGTGTAGACAGTCATAAAATATAAAAAGCAGTGGCCAGGTTCAAACCCAGGATACCATGCACCATAGTCAAGGTACTGAACCACTAAGCCATGACAGCTGTACTTAGAAATGCAGTAATAGCAAATATATAGGAATGAATAGAAAGAGGAGCATGACAAAGCAGGTTTTGTGAAGCTGATACAATTCCAAAATGGCCAGTCACAGATAAGTGCGGGAAAAACGGCATATATAAGCCCCATAGGCGGGAATACACAGCATAACCAATTGTAGAACCAACTTGCAGCCAGAATGTCAGGTGTAGGTGAGGGTAGTTGCTTTCGAGCACAGAGGTGGGGCATTGAGGAGTCCAAATATATGGTTTGGCTCCTTGTCCACAATCATGAGGCCCAACTCATGCAGGACCAGGTCCTGTGGGGAGCATATAGGGCTGAGGCGTGGGACCGGTTGGCTCATGATCTTACCAGTGCCACAGGGATACCAAGGACTGATGAGCAGGTCTGTCACCACCATGCGGTCCTGAAGAGATGGAAGCAGGACCAACTGAACCGTTGGATCCAGGAGGCCCGGCAAATGCCCAACGCCACACTACTGAGTAAGTTACATCTAATTATTTATGTAAGAAATCAACCTAGCTGATATTATGGAGATGTGTATTCCAATATTACTTTATTTATATTACAGCTGCAGGTGTCCATTCTGCAAACCATAGAGCCTATGGCGATAGGCTGGTGTGGTTGTGCCACCAGGCAGGTCAGTAATCCTCTCCCTGTAACTGTAAATAAATATAAAAGTATGACAGTTAGCAAAAGAGTGCAGTGTAGTCACTAAGTAATAAAATGTGCAAGTAACAGTGTAAGAGGGTTTGCAAGTATTGCTTGATTACAAAAGTGTGTTGCAGTCTGTAATCCAAACAGAAAAATGAAAATGTCTGAAATAAAGTCTGAAATAAAGATGTCCCACCTGTAATATAATAGTACACAACCTGCAGCAGGCTGAAAAGTACAGCTGCAGAAGCTGAGTAAAACACATGTGTGAAATATAACCCTGTTGAAATCCAGAAACATGACAGAAGTGAGACTGTTGGAAAGGATTGTAATAACTACCTACAGGTAAAACATGTCAATAAAGCCTAGAAGTAAGTACCATCCTGAATTGTAAAAATAAAACAAGTGAGAGAGTGTGAGAAAGAGTTATGAATCCACCAATAAAGTAGGAATAACTCCTGAATAAAGTATGCTGCAGTCAGTACAGAATGAAATGAATGTGACAAGCAGAACCAAACTGCGATGTGTTCAAAATGTTCCTTCAGCTGGAATGTGTATCCCAAAATCTGGATATGTTGCTCTCAGTCTGCAATATGCAGATAGTATGGTTGTCTGAAATACCAAACATCCACAATTGTCTATAGCTATATAAAGCAAATGTAGCAGGATGATGTAGCTGAACAGAGCCAGATATGAATGTGTATGAATAAAAATGAAAATGTATATTGATGTAGCAGTAACATTCCTATCACCAACTTGAAGTAGTTGTCACATAGGAAACTGTAGGTAGAACTGTAGTGTGTATATATCTGCAGCTATTAGAAATGTACAGCATATGTATTGGTATTTGAAGGTGTTAATTAAATTTTCTTCACACTACCCTATAACCACATATAATCCATTCCACGTGAAATTGGTATGTGCAATCACAATTAACACCCCCGGACATTTGTCCTGTTGGGTCATACATATTTGCATGTATGTTGATGCATCTGCCCTGTTCATACATCCAAACCTGATGGCCTGTTGCCATCAATCAACCCTGCATGTTGTTGGACTGTGTATTGCTGTTCAAATTATACATGTGTTATGCTTGCTGTTCAATGGTTTGAATATCTGGGTGTTTGGTTAATGGGAATACTAATGCATGCTGTTACAACTAATTGTGAATGGTATTGTATGTTACTAACCCAAACTGTCATGACATAATGCAAAACATAGGACGACAGGGAAGGCGGGTTCCAGCGGACCCACCTCTCCCACCTCAGCTGGCGAGTGCACCTGGCAGTAGTGCCCAGTCCGGACCCTCCTCCGGTGGCCCTGTGCCACCTGCGGGTGGAAGCACTGCAGGGGATGGGGCTCGTCCCCCTCTGCAAGTGTGGCCGGAGGAGAACAACCACTCACCCTCTGTAGCTTCCGGACTGTGGTGCGTAGGGAGATCCAGGAAGCTGTTCTTGGGCCCCTACGCCAGCTTGAGGCACAGGTGGCACAACTAACGGGCATGCCTGCTGCCCGGCCTACACAGCCCCCAGCACAGCCTCATCCTGGGCAGTGAAGGCACAGTGCCAACTGCCCATGGGTGGGGATATCAGTTCCACTGTTGCCATCTGTGGGCTCATGGGCTCTAGATATCCAAACATCCGTCCCCGTCAATTGTGTAACCCCCCACAAGTGTCATACACCGCCCCTGTATGCGTCTTGTTTGTCTTGTCTGTTGACCTACCCAACCTACCTCCCCAGCTATACCGACTTCCTTTACCTGACATACCACTCTCACGTGAAAAAAAAAAAAAAAAGGGCACTCTGTACCCACAAAAAAATTACGCGCCATACATAGCTGCCCATTTCGCACACATGTCTGCTGGACATGGAAGCTGTCAATTACAATTGGCTGTACAACAAGTATTATTGTTGTCCTTACACCTCTCTCAGGGGTGGAAGGTTTCAAATGTCACACCAAATTACAAACATATGCACAGCTGTTGCTGATGAAGAAATGGGAAGCTATGGGCCTTACCTACATCCATCCTGCAAAACTGAAGCTTGTTTCCCTACTGTTTTACCCTCTTTGTGACCCCTTTTTCACCACTTTCCAGTCTCTCCATTTTCATTTCTTTCAAAGAAAATAGCGTGGGTGTGTGCAAGAGTAAGCACTTTTAAGCGGTTGTAAGCGGGTGTGCGTGGAGCTGAACACCAGTGCGCATGCGGGAGCTCCGCGCAAACCAGCGCTAACCCGGTTACAACTGCTTAAAAGTGCCTTAGTCACTCTGAATGACAGGTCCTGTAGTCTGCTCAAAAGCAAAATAAAATCCCACTGTCAGCCCCGAACCCAGGACCTTGAAAACAGTAGTCTGCATGACTCACCACTAAGCCATGACTGTTATATAAGAACATTGTGCTACAATAAATATATCATGTAATAGTAGGAATGAATGTAAAGGGAATATAGGATGTGTAGTACACAAAGCATGCCATGTATATTTACTGTCAAATCTAGTGGATTCCTATAATAGTAGTGTGTGAACATAAACAGCCATGCTAGTTGGTAGCTAGTAGGTAATAATGTCACTGTAGCACCTTGCAAGCCACACACATACTCACAGCAGGATAATCACTGCCCATACCCCACAACCTCTTACAGGAACACATCCGGATAAAGTAATAAAATATGTGGAGCAAAGGGCCAAAAACAGGGACACATTCCAAATAATGTTACAACAAACTTAGACAGTTCAGAGAGTAACAGGTTCTGCATTTTGTTGGATGTTTGGAAGGGTATGAAGTCTGGAACTTAAATGTTTGTCACTATAGTCTGACTTGAGCCCAGAGTGGTTTGCCAGAAAGAGCTGTTCATGAGATATTGACCAAAATATGAGGCAGAAATGTGGACAACCTGCAAATATCTGTACACTTGAGAGGTCTGGCACTGGCATATTTGAATAGTTAAGAGCCTAGACATAGTAACAGTGACTGAGTTACAGGGATGCCCCACAGACTCCCTGTGAAATGTACAAACAGTAGGCAGAAAGGTGTTACAACACATGCAATGGTAACTATGAAGTACTGAAAGTATGCATCACTTGCACGGCAGAAATAGTGTAGTAATACATATGCTCATGCTATCCCACAGTCACAACTGCAGAATACCAGACAATTTAATGGGTGTACCCCACTGATATGTACCATTCCATGAGGCAGATAAAAGATGCATCTGAGAGTCTCTGGGGCCTGTTCAGCAGCATACACAAATACCCTAATAGATGTCAAGGCCCACACCATGGCCAGACCACACTGCATGCAGTAACACCCTAGCAGATATAGCAAGCATTCCAAGGTGTGAATGTACATGGAAAATAGGAAAGCCACAGCAACACACTACAGTCAAGATACCTAGCAGGCATACAAGTAGTGAATGTAAAGGGCAAATATTGAAGCCATAGCAACAAAGTGCAAGAGCCACTGCTATACACCACTTACACCACATGTCCCACAGTAAAGCACACACACCCACATTAACAGTAGTAGTAGTCTTAGGTGTCAGTGTACATACACACTTAGTACAGGAAACTGGAGAAATGAATGGAGAAATGTTAATCTACAACACAGCAGGAAATATGAGAGAGATACTAACCTTTACACTCACAGAACAGTGTCCACAGCATACCAGCATGGTTCCTGCCCTTAAAATCTGAAAGGGCTACACCTATCTCACATACCTTTTTATAGCACTGTCCTGAAATCACAGTGAGAACTGCAATCAGTACACAACTGGCTGCATGCAATTAGCAAATGCTGGCTAACAATTGGTGCAGAGGCCATCACATGGACATATGCAGATACCTACAAAAGCATGCTGTACTCCCAGTCCACACATGCAATACTTTCATTGCACCCTCTGGAGGTAGGGAGAGACAGAGAGAGAGAGAGAGAGACAGACAGAGAAAAAAAAATTTAAACATACAAAAACAAAACCGGTCAGCAACAACCACTTGAAAGCTGACAACTGGCAAGTGGAGCAGCAGGACACGAAACCAGACGGCAACACAAGCAGCTGTGACAAACACAGGTAATGTAAAGTAATACTATAAAAGTCTACATAATGTGAACCCTCCATATGTGTCATTGGTCTGTATCCATATGTATATGAAGATGTGCAAAGGGCAGGGGACATACAGCAAATATCATTGAAGGCTGTACATACATATGTATGTGAGAGCATCTATGTGCACATATCAATGTAGGTTGAAAGTAGGTTGTTTTGCAATGTACAAAGTAGGTTTCACAGTTATGTATGTTTAGCAGTATGTTAGTGTGTGTATACAGTTTTGTAAACAAACACGTTGATATACCTATCTATCATATGGATACGTATGTATGTCAATATATGTATGTATATATATGGTTCTACCTGACTTCACCGAAACACCAAAACACCGACAACGCAATCACCGAAACCACATAACCGACAGTACCAAAACACGAAAATTCACATACCCGACAACGAAATAACCGACGGTACACAAACACCAAACCTTATACACTTCACACACCACAATCAACAAACAAAACACATTCCCCATCCAAAACCACATACACAACACAAGCACACCAAAATCCCTGCAAACCCACACTAAACCTCACATACACAACTACCTACAACCCTGACCCAAACCCTAACCCTAAGGTCCGTCACTACCGCACACTTACCTGACCCGCTCCCTAACCCTAACTCACTTATCCCGCCCCTAACCCAAACACAATCACTACCGCACACTTACCTGACCCGCTCCCTAACCCTAACTCACTTATCCGCCCTAACCCAAACACATTCACTACGACACTTACCTGACCGCTCCTAACCCTAACTCACTTAACCCACCCCTATCCACACTTACCTTACTCGCACCCTAACGTCCGTCACTACCGCATACTTACACAGCCTTTTCCCATTTCGCCATCCTCACCGTCGCTGCTTTCATCCGTCGGGTCGGTCTTCTGCACTGTCGATCTTCTGGGTCCCGTCGCGTCGGTCTTCTGCACTTTCGCTCTTCTGCGGCTTCCGATTTCGCTGTCGATGTTCGGCGTGTCGATGAAGTCAGGTAGAACCATGTATATATATATATATATATATATATATATATATATATATAATATGCATATATGTATACATACATAGAGAGAGATGTAGGAATACATAGAGAGATGTAGATAGATATAATATGTACAAACATATATATGTAATACACACATACAGATATAGATATATGTAGATACATATACATAGACAGACAGATCTGACTATCTACAGGTATGACTGTATATGACGATCTCACACTCCCCCTGTCCCACTCCCTCTGTCACTCTCACCCCCTCTCTGTCACACCCCCCTCCATATCTATAGCAATATATGTACATCAATATATATATGTGTATATGTATACAGACATATATATATATATATATATATATATATATATATATATACATATAGATATATCTATATACATATATATATAGAGAGAGAGATGTATATATATTCTGAGTGAGGCACATGTGTACAGATGTATTGCAACAGGTGCCTGGTGACAAAGGCATGGAGTGAACACCAGTGTCAAAACTGGAGTACCATACCCCATTTCAAATCACCTACACCAGTAACCACCAGATATGTGATTGGCTGCCCACCACTGCATGTGTCAGGGGTGAACAGGGTCATAAATGTGTACAATAGTCCCCCCAATGATATTCACAGTGGCACACTATTCCTGGAATACCTGCACATGGTATGTGTCAGCAGACATGGTGTGTCAGCTATGGACATGTAGGTCAGTGTACCCCTCCACACCACATAAAGGCTGCCACGGTATGTACCTCACATGACAGCTACAGATATGGAGAAGGACACAGTGACATGAACAACACTGTGAGAATGCACACAAACACATTACCAATGCACAGTGACTGACAACACCACAGAGTACACACATACTACCCACATAGAGGTTACCACTCCTGGATTTACATACTTAAGTCACACCCATGACAGATGTCCAACAACCATAGTAACACCTCACACCATCCACAACCTAAATGACTGCTATGTGTTGTCCGTGACACTGCAATAGAGAGCACATGGTGGAGGTACAAGTTCCTACCCACAGATAAGACATACCCTGCAATAAGCCACACAGCATTAAAAAGCAAGACTCCCCATGAGTACATGTCACACATACCCCTGCTGAATGTTAGTCAGATAGGTAATATGCCATATGAGTCACCCTGTGTAACTGTTTGACAGCAGCAGGTACCATCACATCACTTGTGTCACAATGGTCAGGGTAGCAGTACAGTATGCTGCTGTAGTCCCAGGGCAATAGCATATTGTATTGTATTGTATTGTAATGTATTGTATTGTGTTGTATTGTATTGGTATGTAGAGGTGCCTCCTTCGTGGAGTGGAACCACTGCTGCTGTGCGCCAGTGTACAGGTACATATCCTGTAGTCAGGCTAGTGTTACGTAGCACTTCTATATGTGTGTTTAGCTCCTCTTGGAGTTCATGTAGCATGCAACCGGGGATACCATCAGGTCCCATTCATGTTGTGTATTCTGCTTTCCTGAGGGCGGCTCTCACCTGGACATCTGTGATGACAGGGAGGTTACAGTCAGCTGGGATAAGTATGTCTTATTTTGGGGGAAGGGGGGGGGAACCTGCACTGAACCTGTCTGCCACAATGTTGCCAATATCTGTGGGTTCAGTGAATTATTTGTTGTTGTGTACTAACTATGAGCATAGTGGAGGGTTTCTGACCAGGTTGCTAACATAATTGAAGAAGGCCTTGTGGTTATCTGTAGTGTCCCTGTTGATTTCCCTCTCAAAGTTGCCCATGGATGTTTGTATGAGAGAAAATAGCTCCTTACTAGTGCTGATCAGACATGCCTTCCCTTTATGGAATTATGCTCTGTCTTGCAGTAGCTTGCATCTTTTGTTATACAATCTGTCTATGGCTGGGGTCCACCAGACAGGATGCTGTCCCTTTGTGGAGAGTGTCTTGGTCTTATATGGGATTGCATGATCCATGCATTCTCGGACATGTCCGTAGAAATAATTTGTGAAGGGGTCAGCATTGTGGGTTGTGTCTTCCACTGGCCCAGTGGGTTGAAAGGATACCATGTCACTGTTACAAAGTGTAAAGTTTGCATTTGAAATGTTATTCACTATAGTCGTTTGTGCTGGTGGTGGAGGTGGGATATGTATATCCAGGGCAATTAGTTTGTGGTCAGCTCACAGTAGTTGATGATGTACCCCATACAGTACCTCGATACAAACCCCCAGAGTGAGGAGGTGCTTTGGACCTGAATCAGTGTTCTGACTGCTGGGGTTTGGTAGTATGTCGTATGGAGTGTGCCAGGTACTGTTGCACAGTTGTTGGCTGAGCACTGATACCTGGCCATTTACATGTGTATCCACCAATAGACAGACAGATGCTATATATGTGAGATATGTTGTATCACAACAGTCGAGTAGCATGTGTAGTATGTGTGCCAAATTCTGCTGACATATTTTGCTGATATCATGTTATTTCCTTTTTCAGGACCATGGCTCACCCGCGCAATCCAGCTTACTCTGCAGCTGAGGATGAGGAGATACACCAGAGTCTGGTGAGGGATTCTGCAATACTCTTTTCCCGCACCAGCCAGAATCAGCAGGAGAGGGCTGCACTGTGGCAAGACCTGGTCCCTTAGGTAAATGACATAGGCTCTCATAATAGGACATATGAGCAGGTACGACGTCACTGCAGTGATTTAAACAGAAATGTCCATCAGCGTGCGTCGGATATCCACAGGCAACAGGTTGCCACAGGTGGTGGGGTGGCTACACATCCCCCACTCACCAGACTGGAGGGACTACTCATAAGTGTTGTGGCTCCAGCCCGCCAACAACAACAACAACAGCAGCAGACATGCATTATGATGGAGGCTGGAGCCACGCAGCAGCAAGACTATGAGCGTGTAGGTAATATGCCATATGTATTGTTGATTGTTGTGTACACTGGTAGTTAATGCATGTGTGAGGTGTGTCCTTGGTTTGTACCTGTCATCATAGTATTTAATGTCCAAGTGTGATATTCTCAATATCAGCAGCTGACCTGTGAAAGGCGGCTGTTGTACTACTGACCTGTATCATACTCAGTAACAATGGCACAGTTGTGCCCACTGACATTAGTTTCCTCACTTCTTCAGGTCCCTCCGGTGTAACAGCAATGCAGCCTATCCATGCTGGTGAGTGTGTATTAACATTACCTTTAATAGTCTTGATAGTAATAGTAATATTAGGCTCACTGAGTAGTGCTCTGTGTATGCATGCAGGTGTGTCTGTGTCTGTGTGTTGATATCTCGCATACTGAGTAGTGTGCAACTGTGTGTAACTGTGTGCAACTGTGTGCATCTGTGCATGTGTGCAACTGTGTGCATGTGTGCATGTGTGCATGTGTGCACCTGTGCACGTGTGCATGTGTGCATGTGTGCATGTGTGCATGTGTGCACCTGTGCACGTGTGCACGTGTGCATGTGTGCATGTGTGCATTTGTGCATGTATGGACCTGTGCATGTGTGGATGTGTGATTCACTGGTAATATTGTGTAGACATTGTAAACTGTGTTTCCTGTTTCCCTCCCACAGGTTCTGGTGCTGCTCTGGTGTCATTCAGCAGGGAACCTGAATCAGGTGCCATGGGTACTGATAATGATGACATCTGTGTAATGGCACAGGAAGGTATGCCAGGGTCCATCATTGGTCAGCCAATTGACAGTACACAGCTGACAACCCCATCAATGCGCACAGTTATCCTGCCAATACACCCTTTGTCACCAATGTCCCTAGGTGATGGACAGGATACAGTGGGCATTGACCAGGGTAATGTGGTATCTGTGGCACATGCGTCCCCACACAGCAACCATGGGCATGGCCCTGAGATGGTACCACACAGACAGATGTCCAGGGGTTGTCGTGGTAGCATCCGTGCGCGTACTGCCCCTGTCAGACGTGCCCACAGAGGTCTTACAACCTCAGCTATGTTTCCGGCTGTCATGCAGGCACAGTCACATATGGAACGGTACACCAGACAGGGTCTGAGGGAGCTGACAGCATGTTCAAAGCCATAACTAACTGTGCTATGACAGTAGTGAGAGATGCAGTAGCAGAGCGTGCTATTTGCATTACTGGGAGATTTGCCCTCTTCTGCTGTACTTGTAGGGTGCTGACATCATCTCTGTGTAGAGATTGGAATATGCAGCAGCTGGTGTGTTGTACTGGTTGGCAAAAGGGTCAGTTTTTTTCACACATCCTACCCCCCCTCACACATGTAATTGCAAACACCCTACCCCCCACCACAACCACACATACACACTTGTCATTTGCAGGATTAAAACCCCTACCTAACTATGTTATGACACTCAAGACGGACGCATTAGCGGAACGTGCTATTCACATTACTGTGAGGTTTTCCTTCTCCTGCTGTACTTATAGGGTGCTGACATCATCAGTGTTTAGAAAGAGGAATGTGCATCCTGTCGTGTGTTCTCCTAGTTGCCAAAATGGACATTTCCCTCACACAGAATTGCACACACACTAACCACCCTCACCCAAACACGCACACTTGCCAGATTCAAACCCCTATCTAACTATGTTATGGAACACAAGACGGACGCATTAGCGGAGCGCGCTATTCGCATTACTGGAAGGTTTCCCTTCTCCTGCTGTACTTATAGGGTGCTGACATCATCAGTGTTTAGAAAGGGGAATGTGCATCCTGTAGTGTGTTCTCCTAGTTGCCAAAAGGGACATTTCTTTCATACAGAATTGCACACACACTAACCCCACTCCACACACACTGAGCATTTGCAGGATTCAAACCCCTACCTAACTATGTTATGACACTTGAAACGGGCGCATTAGCAGAGCGAGCTATTCGCATTATTGGGAGGTTTCCCTTCTCCTGCTGTACTTATAGGGTGCTGACATCATCAGTGTTTAGAAAGGGGAATGTGCATCCTGTAGTGTGTTTTCCCAGTTGCCAAAAGGGACATTTCCCTCACACAGACTTGCACACACACACCAACGCCACTCACCCACACACACTGAGCATTTGCAGGATTCAAACCCCTACCTAACTATATTATGAAACTTGAAGGCGACGCATTAGCAGAGCGCACTATCCAAATTACTGGGCATCTGCTCTGCACCTGCAGTATTTATAGGGTGCTGACATCATTATTTCTACAGAGGTATGTACATCTAGTACTACCTGTCAGGTGGGGGATAGCATATATATGCATTTGCAGCCACCTACTTCAGGGTCAGATATGCACATCGCACTAGCAGGTTATGTTCTATACCATGACCACAGGACCTGTAACACACAACACAACCAGTTCAGACCACCCCCCCCACATCCAGGACACACACTTTGCTTCCCTGGGAACAGTGTCAAGATATGCAGGTATTCACATACACCATTCCAGTTGTTAACATCAGGTACAGGTATATTGTGTGTGGGAACTACTCAGGCCTCTACAACATTACCCTACAGACACTACAATTTTTGAGTCCATGTGCTATTGCAGAACCACTCACCACAGCCAAAAGGGGGAATACATATTGCACCTGACCATCTGCAACATGTGTACTCACTGTTCCACACCAGAGGTAGACCACCATTGTTGATATCTGACCATACCCACCTTTCCCTGGACATCCATATCCCATCCCCACCCCCAGGCAAGGTTGTCACTGCAAACAAAGTGTATTTATCAAAAGCAGACTTTACACTTTTGAAGACTGGGGTGGAAGACTTCAAAGGACCCATGCTGGGGGAGTATACAGGCCACTCTGCATAATCCTTGACAATTGCATTCTATGAGCATGTGGAAGGTTTGCATTGATCATGCTATCCCAAATATACCCATGACTGCTCCACAACAGGACACCTGTCAGGTGTACACCAGCCATATATGAGCTGTCCAACACTCTGAGCTAATACATTGCAGAGCAGTAGCCCACAGAGGGAGGACATCTCTGAACAGTACCATCACGTCACTTCAATCCCTCATAATCATCACGACACAGTGTTGACAGTGAAATTGTCCAGACAATGCAGATAAGGCTCCCCTCAGTCTGTTATTGATGCCCACTTACTGTTAGAGGTCCTCAGCAACCCTCTTCCAGCACACACCAACAACATGGATGTGGCTTAGCAAATTCAACCCCTGGGATCTCCACTGTGTCCCTGCTTGACAGAGGCACAGCACACTAGCCTCACACGGTGCCTTATGTGACCTACTTTACAGTGGCACAGTAGCCTACTGTACTGGGGAGGCAGACGCCAAGCACACTCTGGCTAAGCTGTCATTGCCTAGGGCAAACAGCCTAGTGTTGACCTCTACACCCATATGTTTAATTGTGAGATGCACAATATTTGTTGCTGATAGACTGTTTGCAGGTCTTTATTGCCATAGCATTCCCTGTTTCTATGAACAAGTTGTGTATCTGTGGAAGATGTTTGAATATGGGAGGGATCCACTATATCACGTATGTCTCTGTAGTCATTTAACTGTGTGCACTGGGCAGATTGCTGTAATGTGGTTGGTTCCTGGAATAACACGTACAAATACCAGATATGTGTGGCCAACTGCTAAACTGAGATTTGGCCTAAGTGTGTGAGCATGCCCAGTTCAGCCTTCCCATGGCATGTTGTCTGACATATGTCTCATTTATCAAAGTGTGCGAGCATGCCCAGTGTGAGCTTTCCATATGTTGAACTCTGCAGCCCACCACATTCGTGGATGAGTGTGAACTTCAGCAATATCTCATGTTTATGGTTGTGTGTTGTGTGTCATGTTGTGTAGTTACTGTCCAACTGCTATGTGTCTGAACACAACAGGGATTATACTCTGCCTGCAGGGTTTGCATGGGATACTTTGCATACAGTTGTCAACATCCTTTCATACTGACCTAACACTGTAGTACTGTATAGTGTACTGGTTCAGTACTTTCACTGTGGTGGACAGTATCCTGGGCTTTAGTCCTATCACTGCTTTACATTTTCATAGTGAGCACAACAGCCTAGTTAGGGGCCAGTTGTTCACATCTGACCATGTTGCATTATGTTCAGATATGAACTACTTAAACCAGGCTTGTCCAAAATTGGTAGTGTATTCCACAACATAGGTGTACATTGGCAAACACTAGCGATGTGCCCTAGGCCATTTCTAATGCTAGTCGGAGAGTGTGTTTGTCCTTCGACACACATTGTAAGTGGAGTTTGCCATGACATATGTCATGGTTAGTATACTGTGCCTCCGTCTACCCGTGACATGACAGTGATACCCTGGGTAAACCTACCATCTCCCATCCACTCATCAAGATTCCTCTTGAGGAGAGTCAATGAGTGACTCTCTGGCTAACCTGTACTGGGAGTTTACTCATGAGTGGGGGTGGCTTCTGTGTTATGGATCATTCGGTACAACTTGTCCTATGTATGTCAGTGCTGGGGTTCAGGTCTCTCATGTGCATAGCTCACTGCCATTCAGATTGTACAAGGTGCAGCATGTTCATTGATTCCAGCTTGGACATGGCTTTATACATCAGGCACAGCTTGCCTCTGGGTGGGCAGTATGGCAGTGTGTGGAGCTGCAGTTTGTTTAATCAGGCAACACATGGCATCTGTTCAAGCTCTTTGATACTCCTGGTGAGGTACTTTTGGGGACTTTCCAGTTGATGGAGGTGTCTGCTGAGGTACATCCCACAGGGGCTATTGTAGTCAATTGTAACGCTGATGAAGGATGACTGCAGAGCCACAATGACCTCCTCTTATCTAGATCTGACAACCTTCATGATTAGGTGGGTATATGGTATGTTTCTGTAACCACTACAGCCACATGTTTGTCCAATGCAGGATATTTATCAACTTGTGTCCCCAGGTCTCTCATTACATCTTAAGTACTTAATGGGTTAACACCTATGTGGTAATTGGTGGGCACTTACTGTATATCCACAGGGGTTGACTATACACTTTTCTGCAATTAGCTTGCTGACATGGCTATGGCACCAGTTGTCTGTTTCTGTGTGGCCCTTTTGTGGGATGCTTGTGTCAGCTGGAGGGTCAGATATGGTGGCCAGTTTGTAGTCCTCTGCAAACATGTTCAGACACAGTCCTTCCATGTTGGCCTGTACCTATGGGACATATATACCAACGAGGGAGGTCCCAGGACCAAGCCTTGTGGGATGCCAGTTATATCTGGTTTGTAGTCTGACATGGCTGCAGCATGTCTGACCATGTCAGTTCTGTCCTTGGTCTGGTTTGCAACCCTCTACTGACATAGGGGTTTATATTTAAGCTGGTGAGCCTATCTATAATGAACATGTGGGGTATTGTATGGAAGCCTTTGCAAGGTCCAGCTACGCTGTGTGGACCACATTGCCCTCATCAATGACCTTAATGACTGTTTCAAATGAGTCAAACATGTTTAGGGGCAGGATCTGCACTTAAGAAAGCCACACTGGGTAGGGTCCGGTGTCAGTAGGTCCCCAATATCTTTATGTCTGCGGTACATGCTGATCCTTTCCATAGCTGTGCAGACCAAGCTTGTCAGGATTCTGGGGTGGTAGTTTGCAGTATCCATTCAGGCAACACCTTTGTTGAGAAGGACCACTGTTGTTGTACACTGCCCTTTGGGTACATATCCTGTGGTAAGGCTGACATTGAGCAGTAGTGTGATTTGGCATTCCATTCTTCTTGAAGTCCATGTTGGACGCAGCCCAGGACACCATCTCATACCATTGCTGCTGTGTGTTTTGCTTTGTAGATGATGGCTGTTACCTCAGCATCTGCAATGTCAGGGGGCCAGCAGTCTGCTGGGATAGATATTTTGCATTCGGGGTTTGCACTGCACCTGTCAGGTTGTATGTTGGCAATATGTGTGTGTGTTTGTTATGTTGTTTTAATATTTGAGTGATTCAGAGCATATATGTGAATTCCCAACAAGGTTCCTACCATCAGTTGAGAAAGCCTTGTGATTATCCTTAGTGTCCTGTACAATGTGTATCTTCATAGGTTCATAGGTTCATACTAGGCTATCCACCCTAGGGCATTTATAAGCCTAGCCAGAGTGTGTGTGGCTTTCGCCACCCCTTGCTATGTGAATATTATGGCCATTTATGATTTACTTTACTGTGCCTCTGTCTGGACGTGACACAGTGAAGACCCCCAGTGTGCATCTACGATCATCCATCCACTTGGCAAGATTCCTGTTGAAGAGTGTCAGTGAGGGGCTCTGCCTAACATGGAGTGGGATTCTGTTCCAGGGTGTAGGGAGCCTCTGGGTTATGTATCTGTCCCTCCAGCACATCCTATTTCATTATGTGTTGAGGTTGACATCTCTCACTCTCACAGCTCCGATGGCTTTGGGTTTTCTGGGGTGGAACATGTCCATTACTCCTGTGTTGGACATGGCCTTGTACAACAGGCATACAACGCCTCTGTGTAGGCAGTATATGACTGCATTCAGCTGGGGTGTCTACAGCCAGGCAGCATATGACATATATTTGAGACCCTTTATCCTCTTGGTGAGGTACCTTTGAGGATTTTCTAACTGCTGCAGGTGTCAGGTAAGGTACATCCCAAATGAGGCATTGTACTAGATTATGGGTCTGATAAGAGAACAGTATAGGGGCACAATGACCTCTGTTGACGTAGATGTGAATCCTTTCATGATACGGTGTCCAATATAGACAGTCTTCCTAGCCACATTGGCAATGTGAGTGTCACATAACAGGTTACTGTCCACTTGTGTCCGTAGGTCCCTGATTACTCCTTCCATACATAATGGTTTACCACCTATGTGGTAATTTGTGAGTACCTTGTTTGGTATTTGGTGGGACATTCATACTGTCCAGTGTCTTCAGGACGGCTGGGTGGGGTTCCTGTGTGTGAAAGTGTGGTCTGTAGCATGCTAAAGACAGTACAGCAGTTTTGCCTACGGTTAGTTGCACATGGGTGGTCTCCGATGCTTCGTGCATTGTCAGTTACCTGGACGTATGGGTGTCTGTGCTGAATATGGATACTCCCCCTCCTTTTATGTTTTGGTCCAGGTTTTGGGGCTATGATGCATGATATGAGGTATAACCTGGTAGTGCTGGTGTGCTGTCAGGAGGCTTGCAGCAGGTTTCTGTCACTGCATGGACATCGATGTTTTCCATACTGGGGAGGGCCTCGGGAGCATGCATATTGAGGTTTACATGTCTGGCATTGGTCAGCATTACCCTTATGTTTCTTTCCACTTATGTTTTCTAGGGTGGTGGGTTAGTCTTTTCAGCCTTGCCTACGAAAGGCTCTATGGAGGTGGCAAAAGCCTTATCCAATATCCAGACGCCCAGGGGTAACAGGTGCAAGCCATCCGTGGAACAGCAGCGTGGCTTGTCAAGCATGACATCCCAGGCAGACAGACATTGGATCCCCTTGGAATGACAGCAGTAATCGTGCCACTTGTTAAAGCTGATCATTCTGTGTTTGTACTGTGGCATTATTCTTGGTGAGGGTAGGATGCTGCAAATGGTCAGTGTCATACCGGCCTGGACTACATAATCAGAGAGCTCATCTATGTCTCTTTTCATTTAGTCCGGGGAGGTACATCTCAGGTCATTCACGCCAGCATGGACAATGTCTGCATCATATTTCTACTTGCTTTGGCATGACCTGCATATTTGTGTTATGTGGCGTATTGTAGCAGCCTACAGGCAGCTTACTGTACCCTTTCCCTTGTTCAGTCTGGTGAGTGAGACAGCAGTGTGTCTGGCTATGGAGTCACCTATTACAACTGTATCAGGCATGTTGTTTCTCCTTCTGGCCTGTGACTGTTTGGCACACCAGCTTTGTGTACTATGTGTTGCATGTGCTATGTTTGGAGGTTGTGGTTGCTTGGGTGTCTGCTTTGGAGGCCTCTGTTGGTGTGGTGTATTTGTAATTAGGGCCTCCTGGAATGTTTTTCTGTGTTTATGTCTTTGGTTTGCAGTTGTGATAGGTCTATGTGGGACTGGGTTTGTGGTGTGTGTGGTTACCTTCTCCTCCTGACTAGTTTTGACAGTACTGAGTTGAGGGAGCTCAGCCTCCGGTTTGGATAAATGGTTGCATCTCTCACATATATTTGTATTTCTTTGGGGGAGTTGAGGGTTGTCTGTGTACTTGGGGCAGGTGTAACATTGCCTCAAGATTCACAGATTCAACTTGTTGTAGCTGGCCTTAGTGGATTGTATGTGTGGACATATTTTATTGCCATACTACTGATCAGTGATTACTTCCCTTTTTATGTTTGCTCTATCATGTAGTAGCTTCCTCATTCTGTTGCATGGTTTGGTAATGGCTGGAGTCCACCATGCCAGATGCCTGCGTGTATGGCATTGTGTCTTGTTTTTATTTGGGATTGCATAATCCAAGCATTCCTGGCAGTGTTCATGGAATGCCTGTATAACAGGTTCTGAGATGTGGCCCATATTTTGCACCTGCACAGGGCCTTTAATGGATTCCACATCAGTTTGGAGGAGTGCAACTTTTGCTTTACACATGTTTTTCACTGTGGTTTTCTGGCCAGGGACTGTGGTCAGGATGTGTATATCCAGTGTGATTACTCTATAGTCTGGTCTTACCAGTGAGGGATACACTTCTCATCTTGCCATCCAGTACCCATGTTGGTGATTATCACATCCAGTATGCTTACCCCTCTTGTGGGAGTGGTACGTTGTTCCTGGGCATTTTGGTTTATGGATTCTAGGAACTTTTGTCCTACAGTGTTGGAGCTAGTATAATGCTCCCAGTCTATGTCTGGGTATTTTCAGTCACCCAATATAATGTGGTTTGGAGGGCTTGATATATTCATGTATTCCAACATAGGCCAGGTGCAGTTCCTGGTGTTAGGACGGTAGTCTGTAGCAGGCTATAAACTGGGAGGCAGTTTTAGCCACTGTTACTTGACCATGGCTACTTCATGCTGCTTCTTGTTGTGGTACCAACATGGGGGTGTGGTTATTCTTGACAATTATTGCTAGTCACCCTCCTTTTGGAGCTTGTTCCATGTTTTGAGGCTGTACAGCACAGTATGAGGTGTAACCTGGTAGTGTTAGGGTGCTGTTGTGAGCCTTGACCCAGTTTTCTGTTACAGGACAGATATCAACATTCTCCATACTGGGTGAGTTTAGACTGCATGCATCTTGCTGTTTAGACTTCTGGCATTGGGTAGCATTACATCTAGGTTCTTATCCCTTGTGATACCTATGGAGGTGGGTTTGTGTTTTGAGCCTTACCTATTCAGGGCACACTGCGGGTAACAGCAGCCTTTGCCAGTATCCATAAGGCCTGGACTGATAGGTGCACACCACCCCTAGCAGGTGCAGCATCATGTCATGCTCAGCATGTCATCCCAGGCTGGCACACATTGGATCCCCTTTGACTAACTGCAATACTTCAGCCAATTATTGCAAGTGATCATCTCATTGTCATATTGTGGCATCATGCTTGGTGAGGGTAGGATGTTAGTCAGGGTCATCAAGTGTGCATATACTACATGGTGTTACATTGCTTAACACATGGCATTCATGCCTCAGGTGGTGTTGCAGGGCTGCCTCTGTCAGATGCACATACTACACTCCCTGTACATGTTTGAGAGCAGGTTATGTCATTTTAGGCATCCCTATTATTATATGAGTGAGTCAGAGAGGGGTATCATTCCCAGGGTTCCTACTGAGCCAGTGTATGTGCTATGTGCTGCCTCTTTGCCAAGGCCAGGGCATACTGGGCACACCTCCTTCTGCCTACTGGGGCAGGCTCAGGTTGTTCCTCCTCCGAATCACGCTCTGCCTTTGATGGCCTTGGAATGGTGGGGGGCTGTTTGGCCCGGCCCTATGCTTGTCCTGCTGCAGCTGTTTTCACAAGATCATATTATGTAGCATAGCGCATACCATGACAATTTGGGTACATGTAGTTGGTGAGTATTGCAAGGCTCCACCAGATGTGTCCAGACACCGGAACCGTGACTTGAGCAGCCCAAACACACGCTCTATAACATTATGTGTTTGTGCGTGTGCCTCATTATGGCGTTCCTGTTCAGGTGTGTGTGCGTTTCTGATGGGTGTCATCAGCCACGGCTCCAGTGCATAACCTGCATCCCCCACTAGGTGTCCATGGGGGATGTCCCCATTGCCAAATGTCTGGTACAGCTGCGTCAAATGCCAGATAGGGGAATCATGGTAGCTCCCAGGGCAGCCAGCGCACACATTCATTATTATGCCCTGGGCATCACACATGACCTGGCAGTTGATGGAGGGGAAGCCCTTGCGGTTAATGTAGGCCCTACCCCGCTCACCGGCTGGTGCTTTGATGCGTATGTGCGTGCAGTCTATTGCACCCACTACCTCAGGGTATTCGCTATTTGCTGGAAGAGACGCATATTGCTGGCCAATACCTCATGGGCATTGGGGAAATATACATGATCACCGACATGTGCTGACATGGCATCCAGGAACTGGTGCAGTACCCTGGAGGCTGATGCCTGTGATATCACCATCATATCACCAGTTGGTCTCTGGAAGGTACCTGTTGCTAGTATTCTTATGCCAACACATACCTTGGTTTCCAGTGGGATGGGTTCCCCTCTGTTGGTTCTGTGTGTAAGGAGTGGCCTGCACAGCTCGACAATTTGCTGCAGAAGGTCTCTGTCCACTATATAGCGCTCTACTATCTCCAGCTCATGTAACCCATGGTAGGTGACCCTGGGCCTGTACACTCTTCTCAGTCTCCTCACTGTGGGTTGTCTGGCACCATCTGCATTGTCACCACCCTCAGCAAGTAGCCTATGTCTCCTTATGACAGCTATGGCAGCCCCTAGCATTTCTTCTCTGAGTTCAGCTTTTTCAGTTTTCACTTTTAATAGCTTACTCCTGTCTTGCAGTGTCTCTTGCGAGAAACATCCTGCACTGCTGTTTGCAGAGTTTTAAGTGCTTGGCTGAGCTACTATTCTGCCTGTGTAATTGCCTGCTTCTAATTGTTTTCACCTGCTAGCTCCAGCAGTATTCCCTGCCAGCTTCCTACTAATTCTGTTGCTTCCTTTTTCCTTTCTGTTTCCTCAGGGGGGAGCAACGTGCATACAAGCAGAAATACGCTCACAGTGGCTTACACACGCGCACACATGCTTACACGGTTTAGAATCTGCTTATTCGGGTTAAAACGCGCGCACACCAGCACAAACAGTGTTACAAGTCTGCCAACAGGCTCCCACATGCTCAGTCTGCCTTACACGCGCGCACACTGCCCTACACGCGCTTCATGGTGCGCACACGTGCGCATGCACGCCCAGCAAGAAACTTTGGTGTAAGCAACAGTGTACACCTTCCATTTCTTGACTTTCCCATGCTTATGTTGTGGCACTCCTCTTTCCATGATATGTGTCTGACATCTGTCATGTAACACTGACCTCCAATGAACTGCATTTCTTTCTACCATTCCCCCCTTTGATGTCACCTATCTCCTACTCTATTCCTCCCCCTTATGTATCTCTTACACTACTCAGAATGTGCTCATTTGCTACGTGACAGTGGAATTCAGTATCCTAACACTCATTTACATCAGATTGCCTACTAATGCTTAGTTACATGTCTTAGACTCAGCTTCCCCCCTTAGCAACCACTAAACGGTGGCCATGTTGTTTTTGATCTGCTGGTCCCTGCATTGTAAATCCATGTATTGCATAAAACCCACATTTGTGGGTTTATAACCTTCATTTTTATGTTTTATACAGCGCAGCCCATTTGCGTGGGGCTGCGCTGCATTTAAACATCGGCGATCGCCAAAAAAAAAATATTTATTTTTCATATTTGCATCAGGGTACCTTGCCAATGGCCACATATTTGGCCATTGGCATGCTGCCTGACACATATGCACCCTTTATTTGGAGCTGACATGGCTCCATTGTGGTTTTTGCAGAAACGTACTCAGTTGTCAACTGAGTACATTTCTGCAGCTAAAACTGCTCTTACAGGGGCTGCTTTGGGCTTCGTGGATCACTAATTTACCTCATTTGCATGCCTTTGGGCTGCAAGTGAGGTGATTAGTATATCCATGCCTACTCCATGTAACAGACGTTTTAGCTGGTCTCTTACACGGACTTTAGGGCTGTTCCTGGATCGCGAAGGCTGCATGGAGTCTTACACTACTCTTAGACTCTGTGCAAGCCTTCATTAATCCTGCCACTGGTTTTCTCCTGATTGTTTATTTTTATTTTTTATTTTACATTTTTTTATTTTTATTTTACATTTTTTAACCGGGGGTGTCTGACTGAGCCGAAAAGGCCCTTTTTCAGCAGAGGCCCGGGGAGAAAAGCTCCACATAGAAAAATTACAGATACATTTAGACATGATCAGTATACACACATATTACAAAATACATGTTTTTACAGTGGTATGTAGCATATCAACAGTAACAGTGGAGAGAACAAACAAGTACATACATTGTAGATTAGCCAGTGTTTGTGAGAATAGTTTTCAATCTTAATCAAGTACTCTAGGTTTAGTATGTGTACCTTATGCACTTTCACTAGCCTGAGAAGAAATCATGACACTGCCAATTTTGCTTGATGAGGTTTTTAAAGGAGGCTTTGGATGATGTTGGTGTTTTTGTTCCACGTTTCCCAACAGATATTATTTATGGATGGTCCATCAGACCTTGATTGCTACTATGTTTAACACAAATTTTTCCCATCTTAGTAAAACTGTTCTTTTGTTAAGAGTATAAGTAAGAAAGACAACGTATAATATACTATCTTGTTTCCATACATTCTTCATCTAATATTAGTTATGTCAATCTGTGATTTATGTATACTGCTTATACAGATAATACATTGTCTGATTCAACTTAATGATGGTAGATGTTGAAAGTAACTGAATTAAATTCCAACTAACAATAGAGCTGTGTTCATATCAAGAATACATGGAAACTAATATATGAACCATACAATGATAATCTTAGTACAGATACACAGAGGTTTGTACAAAGGAGAGATATTCAACATACACAATTCTATGAAAATGATTATTTGGCTGTCTTTATCAAAGCAACATTTACAGGTGGCAGATTTCCCTGAAAAATATTTTATGCACCTTAACTACTGAATACATGACTCTTAGGACTATAATACTGCAGTCAAGACAATAATCCAGACACAAAAAAATTATATATAATATTCAAATTAAAGGCAATGTAAGCTTAATACCTTTTAAAGAAATATATTCACAGTCCGAAGTATTTTATGTAAGTATTTTTCAGATACATTGTAACAATAAATAAGGTCTTAGTATGCCTCTAATTGTAGATATGAATATTCATTTCATTTTTTTAAAATGCGTCTGTATATAGAGCAAACATTCTTTTGTATTTAAATAAAACAATTCTATATATTGAAATGTTCAAAAAAGAGACTGTAAATAATTATATTTAATTGTTTTATTAACATGGGAAGTGACAGAAACTATTGACTGAATTTCTGACCTTAAGTCATGCAGATTCTGGTAAACTAGTGAAGGTATTTATTTTCTGGTGGCTTTTCTGCTCAATAGCTATCAATAGGCAGTCAGTAATTATTTATTAAACTTTTATTTTTAGGTATATGCTTCTGTTTGAAGCTTTACGTTCCAAGGTCTACTTGTGGAGCACATGAAGGGACCAGGCTTGTTCACGACATCTGATATGACATCATCAAGCAAGTGACCATTTATTTTAAGTCCGAAATGGCTAACCAGTCTCCGAGGAGTTGCTTGTGTGAACAAAACCTTCAAAGTGCTGTATACCATCTCGTGAAAGCGACAGGAACAAAAAGGCAATGAAAACTCAAAAAGGAGACAACCCAGGTATGTCTCGAGCTTGTTAAAAGTGAGAAAGCAAGGACACCACAAATCAATATCATTACAGTGCCTGCTGTCAAATCAAAGAAAATATAACTGTCAGCTTGCTTGAATACAGTAGCTGTTGTTTCATTGCTGTTTTGCTCAATCCAGTTAGTTTACACCATAAAAACATTACATAGCTTCATTAAATCAGACAGATAATCACGAGTATACAGTCCTAATAACATGTACTGTCTAATAATCAACACCATTTATGTGCACACAGAAGTTGAAGCCAAACACACACTGCCTCTCTGGTTGCAGGGGCAAACATCATTAGAAAATGAGTGAATATATCTTGACTAAATACTGCATATCATGTATACTTCTGATAAATCTAAACGAAATGTAAATACACGGGCTAGAATTTTTTGTCAATAGTAATAAATCAAGGGCATATATTTTGACCAGATAATCCTTGTCACTATAAAGTATACACTAAATCACTATAAGAAATATGTATATGCCAAACATTTTGCCTTTATTTGTCGCCCTGATTGTCTGATATTTACATTTAACAATTTTCTTTTAGTGTACTTACACAAGTAAGGGCTATGACTCATATTATATTGATTTATGGTATTTAGTGTGTTTAGAGACTTTTTACATTGTTTAATTTATTGTTAAACTAGTGTATTTGAGTAGTTATAGTGACTTTGTATATTATAATAATGTAAAAGAGCTTTTAGGTAAATTGTTACTGTACTTCCAGATAAGTAAACTTTTAATGTATTTAGATATTTATAGTTAGTAAAGAATGAAAAAATAGAACTTATTTATAATGATAAATTCTTCTTATGAAATACTTTTGCTATATTTTTATGGTAGTATAGATTGCATAGTTACTTGTGGCAGTTATAAAATATCAGTAATTTACATAATAACCAAACAAAAATCAAAAAAAAAAGAAAAGAAAAGAAAAGGAAAAAAGAATAAGTACCTATATTAATTGATGACTTTATGAAGGAAACTTTCTTTTAATTTTGTCTTTGTTTCCTTTTGCTCTCTCTTCCTTCCCCTCCCTCTTGACGTGAGATATAATAACTGTATTGTAGTACGGGAAAAAAGATGAAAAAAGAAGAACAGAAATAAAATATTATTTGTTTGATTGTCCTTTAGTTTTTTCTTCTTCTGTTCAACCACTTTCCATTAATTTCTCGCAGCATTTCTTTTGGGTGTGCTATTGGTCCAATCCATAACTTCAACTTGATCAATTATATTGTTGTTAAGTAAGTATTTTGTTGCTGTGACCAGTGAGTCAAAGAATTTGATGCCCTCGGGAAGAAAGATTTTCAATCTGGCTGGGAACAATAAATGTGTCTTCAGTTGCTTTTTCTTCAGAGCTTTTACAATGGGATAAAATTCTCTTCTTTTTGTTACCACATTTGAAAAATAGTCACTGCCAAATCTGATAAGTGATCCTTGGTATTTTATTGGTGAGTCTGACCACACAGTTTTTAGGATTAGTTCTTTGTTCTGACTGGAAAACATTTTCATGATAATGGATCTCAGTATGGATTTTGTTGAAATAGATGTTTCTGTAGCTGTTAAAGATATCTGGGCTCACTCTATGCCGTAGGAGAGTGATTGTGGTAGTTAAATTATAGTTGGTATCCATGTTGTAAGGAAGGTAATGATGTTATCACCTTCTGTTTTCTTCAGGAGCCCATATATATGAAGATATTTCCTTCGGGACCTATTTTCCAAGTCACCCAGTTTGTCCATTAAGTAGTTGTTTTGTTTTAATAGTAGTTCTGAGTGGTTTGCTTCTTCAGTTAGTCTTTTTTCCATTTCATTTAAAGATTGTTCCATCTGTGATATTTGGGATTTATATTGTAAAACAATTTCCTGTAGTTGTTCAAGCTGTTGAGAGCATTTGTCTTTGAAGGAGTCCAGTTTATTGTCCATTTTGTCTTTTTTTAAAGAGAGATTGTAATTCCTTTTTGAGGGAGGAATCTTGACGTGAAGATAGTTGTGGCTCATGCTGGCAAGCTGAGAGTAGAATTTTTGTCAAGATGAATATGGCAGGAATTTTAGATAAAATTTTTAACAAAAAGTTACTGAATAGATTATCCTGTTGTTTAGAAGTGGAATGATGATAAAAAAATAGAAAACAAATCATTTATGATATAAAATTCCTGTCAGAAATATAATCCAGGTTGGAGAGCTCTTGAAGGGTGCTACTACCAGTTCACCATCTTGACCATGCCCCCTTCACCTTTCTTGTCCTATCAAAGGCCTTTGGTATGGTTAGACATGACAGTTTTACCACAAAAATGCCTGAATTAGCTCTTTCTCAATCCTCCATAGCATGATTCCAAAGCTATTTAGCCAGCCAACAGCAGGCAGTTCTGTGGAAACAAGACCTGTCACCCCTTCTTCCAGTCACTCTTGTTGTTTCCCAGGGTTCTATAATAGGCCCACTACTGTTTACCCTCTATTCCAACAAGCTCTATTCCTCCACTCTCAATGCATCTGTCATTCAGTATGCAGATGATTCTACATTAATTTGTGCAGTTTCCTCACTAAATGTACTTCATACTTTAACACAAGAAGCATTCCTCTCTATGGAAGCATGGCTGTCCAATACCCAACTTATACTAAACCCTGCTAAAACCAAACTACTGCTCTTTAAACCTACTAGGTCCTCCTCATCAATCACCACTTTCAATATCTTGTCCGGCAATAATACTATGATCTCTCCCTCAGAGCGTACCAGACTCCTTGATGTTGAGATTGATAGACTCAGATTTGATATTCACATCTCCCAGACCATCAAGAAGGTCCACAAAAAACTAGGTACCTTTAACAGAAATTGACAATTAGTTACCCAACCAATAAAAGCAACCATAGTCCATACCCAGCTCATCTAAACCCTTCTCTATGCCTCACTTATTCTAACCAAGCTTAGAAAAGCAGATCTAGCCAGGCTTGACTCATGCTATAACAAAATTGTGAGATTTGCCTCTGACTCCCCATATAAGTCTCACCACTGCTCACCCTTGAAGCAGCTCAACTGGCTGGAACTTCCCCAACTCTTACACAACAATCAACTTGTTCTGGCCCATAAAATTCTGTATCATCCAGAAAGAACCCCTGCACTTCAAAACCTACTTTACCTCCACAGCAATAATAGGACCCTTCAATCCAGCAACAAACCTATTCTAATAGTAACTAAAACTATCAATACTGCAGGTGACTCCCTCTTCTCTAATTATGTATCCAAAATCTGGAATGCTCTAACCAGTCAAATAACTGCTATCACTTCCTTTACAAAGTTTAAAAAATCATTAAAAATCCATCTCATTAATAGCTGGCTATGTTCTTGCACTACACCAGGTTAGACCCTTCTCCACTATGCTCATCTCTCTTAACATAATATCACAATTTTTACCTGACAATTAATGGGTCTAGGTCATAAGGCTGTACATATACATATACATATGATATATTATTAATGAGATTTTGATTCTGGTTTAGACTTTTAATTCTCCTTTATGTTGTAGTTGTCACCCCAGCTATAGGGTTGATGTTTCTCATAGGCTTGTGACTCTAGTGATGCTGTAATACTTCTTTTTTTCATCAAGTGAGCTATTATGTCTGTTTTTTAACTTGAATGTAAATATTATATCTATACTTAACTTGCTTATAACTTTTCTCTGCTACTTTTGTTTATATATTATAAATTATATGTTTTTCTTATTACGGAGCTTTGCTCCTCAGGATTCCACTGAAACTGGACATTTGTCCAGTGGACTAACCTGGTTAACAAATGTAAAATAAAATAACTAAATAAATAAACTTTAGCAGGAAGAAAGGCATGCCAACCTAATCTCCTTTGTCATTAGCTGGTGATGATATAAAATGGCCAGTTCATACTTATAATTAGGGGCATTCAGTTGCATGGGCATTAGTCCTCAGTGCCTTTCATAGATGTTTCTAGGTTACAATATACATCACTCAGTTCACATGCCAGGATTTGTGGTGGGGCAAATATAGTGTCAGACTGGTGTTGCAAGACAAAAGCGATGCTTGGTAGGTGGTAAATCCTTTATAAGCAGAAAACTCCAAATCCAGAAAAATACAGACAATATTCATCCAAGATAAAACAGTGCAAGCAAACATAGCAGTGTTAAGCGCTTTCGTCTGGTATATGACTTCCTCAGAATACAAAATACTGAAATTAGCACCTGTTTAAATACATTGCTTACCCAATCACAAATAAGCTGACATCATTTCCCTCATTAACAAGGCTGCAAATACTTAATGCAAGCCAAATATAAAACAATAATACATATAAAAAGTTTAAAACATCCCTAAACAATATATATAACTAAATAAAAATCATAGATTTTAATTTCAGCAGAGAAGATAAAGAAATTCTATCATTTAACCCAGGAGCATGATAAGCATCAAGCCTAATTTGCCATTTGAGTTCTACAAACTCCAAATACTCATTCAAGGGTCCTCCACGAGGTCCCAGATCTACCTGTTCCAATATAAAGAACAGGAAGGAATGGGTAGGTTCACTAACCAAATGTTTATATAGTGCATTCTTTTCATTTTTGTTCCTGATATCATATAAATGTTGATAAATCCTTAACCTTAGGGCATTCTTAGTTTTACCTACATAGAAACTTGCACAGAATCTACACAAGGCCAAATACACAACCCCTTTAGTGTAACAGTACATCCTTTTTTAACTGGAAATATATCCAAAGTTTTTGAGCTTGATTTTTTCTCTGTCCATAACATAAGGGCATTGGGCACACCTCCCACACTTAAAGGTACCACCATTGTGGATGTCAAATTTTTGCCTTTCAAACAGTCCTTTAAGGGAAGTGTCTCTTTTGTAAACCACTTGCGGTTCAATACCAAATTTCCCTGATAATTCAGGGTCAACATCAAATATTTTCCAATATTTGGAAATAATGTTTTTAATGTCATAAAATTGGATGTGTAAGTAAGAGTAAGCACCCGTCCAAAATTTAAAGGTTTACAGTCATTATGACTTTTGGTGGGCACCTGCCCTAGTAGTGCAAGAAAATGACCATTCATTCTTTTAGTCTTAACTTCATTAAAAATATCTATGACAAAGGATTCAGGGTACCCCCTCTTACAAAACATGTTTTTTTAATGTTTCACATTCACTAAGAAAATCCGCAAAGTCAGACACCATTCTGGCTAGTCTTACATATTGGCCCTTAACTAGGGCTTTTTTCTGGTGCAATAGGTGTGCGCTTGTATAATAGGTTCATAGGTTCATAGGTTCATAGGTTCATAGGTTCGTACTAGGCTATCTGCCCTAGGGCATTTATAAGCCTAGCCAGAGTGTATGTGGCTTACACCACCCCTTAGGATGAGAATACTACGCCCTTTTAGGGTTTAGTTTACTATGCCTCTGTCTAGTAGTGACACAGAGATGACCCCCGGGGTAAACCTACGATCTCCCATCCACTCGTCGAGATTTCTCTTGAATGAGTCAGTGAGGGGCTCTGCCTAACATGGACTGGGATTCTGTTCCAGAGTGTAGGGAGCCTCTGGGTTATGAATCTGTCCCTCCAGCATGTTCTATTTATTTCTGTGTTGAGGTTTAAGTCACTTGTTCTCGTGGCTCTGATGGATTTGGATTTTCTGAGGTGGAGCATGTCCATTAATTCAGGATTGGACATGGCCTTGTACGTCAGGCACAGATCACCTCTGAGTAGGCGGTATGCGACTGAATAGAGCTGGAGTTTTTTCAGTCGGGCAGCATATGACATATGTTTAAGACCCTTTATCCTCTTGGTGAGGAACTTTTGGGGTCTTTCCAACTGCTGCAGATGTCGGGTGAGATACATCCCATATGGGGCATTGTACTCAATCATTGGCCTGATAAGAGAAGAGTACAGAGGCACAATGACCTCTCTTGATCTAGATGTGAAACCCTTCATGATAAGGTGGGCAATATAGAAGGTATTCCTAACCACTTTGGCAATGTGAGTGTCAAATGAGAGGTTACTGTCAACCTGGGTCCCTAGGTCCCTGATTACCTCTTCCGTACTTAATGGATTATCGCCTATGTGGTAATTTGTCGGTACCTTGTTTTTCCCAAAGGGTATGACTATACATTTTTTGGCGTTCAGCTTAAGGCCATGGCTCTGGCACCAATTATTCGTTTCTATGAGGCCTCTCTGAAGGATGTTTGTGTCCGCTGGAGTATCAATTATGGCGTCCAGTTTGCAGTCATCTGCGAACTTTGTCAGCCACAATCCTCCTATGTTTGCCTGTACCTCGGAAAAATAAATGCCGAACAAGAGGGGTCCCAGGACTGAGCCCTGTGGGACACCGCTTGTGACTGGCTTAGAGTCTGACATAGCTCCAGCAACTCTGACCCTGTGGGTTCTGTCCTTGAGCCAGTTTGCAACCCATCTTGTGACATATGGGTTTACATTTAAGCTGGTGAGTTTGTCTATGATGCCCGAGTGGGGTATTGTGTCAATGGCTTTTGCAAGGTCAAGGTAGGCTGTGTGAACTGCCTTACCCTCATCAATGGCCTTAGTGACTGTTTAAAGTCGACCAAGTTCAAAAGGCAGGATCTGCCCTTGACAAAGCCAAATTGGGTAGGATCCAATGTCTGTAGGTCCCCAATGTCTTTGTTTATGAGTTCCATAATGATCCTCTCCATAGCTTTGCAGACCAGGCTCGTCAAGCTTATGGGGCGGTAATTTCCAGGGTCCGTAGAAGCACCGCCTTTGTGAAGTGGGACCACTGTTGCCGTCGCCACTCTTTGGGTGCGTGTCCTGTGGTAAGGCTAAGATTAGACAGCGGCCTTATGTGTGGGTTTAGTTCCTCTTGGAGTTCATGTAGCACACAGCCGGGACACCATCCGGTCCCATTGATGCTGTGTTTTTAGCTTTAGAGAGGCGGCTCTCACCTGGGCATCTGAGATGTTAGGGAGGCTACACTCTGCTGGGATAGTTATTTCTCCTTTTGGGGGAGAAATTTGCACTGAACCTGTCTGCCAGAATGTTGGCAATGTCAGTGGGTTCAGTGTATTTTGTGTCATTTTGGACTAACTCTGAGCATATCTGGGAGTTTCCACCCAGGTTTCTAACATAGCTAAAGAAGGCCTTGTGATTGTCTTTTGTGTCTTTTGCGATTTTTCTCTCAAAGTTGACCTTGGATGATTTTATGAGTGATCGTAGTTTTTGCTAGTACTGATCAGAGATGCCTTCCCTTTTAGGGATTTTGCTCTGTCATGTAGTAGCTTCCTCCTCCTGTTGTAAAGTTTGTTTATGGCTGGGGTCCACCAGACCGGCGCCTTCTTTTGTCGGAATGGGTTTTGGTTTTATTTGGGATTGCATGATCCATGCATTCTTGAAGGTGCCCATAGAAGGCATTTGCAAAGGATTCAGCAGTGTGGGTTGTGGTTTCCACTGGCCCAGGGCCTTGAAAGATACCACTTCAGTCTTAAGAAGTGTGAAGTTTGCTTTTGAGAAGTTCTTCACTGTGGTCTTTTGTGCAGGGGGTGGGATGTGGATTTCCAGTGAGATTAATTTATGGTCTGATCTTACCAAAGAGGGATATACTTCCGGTGTGGAGCATTTTGTCCCCATGTTTGTGATGATCAGGTCTAGTATATTGTCTCCTCTTGTGGGAATGGTGACTAGTTGTTCCATTGCATTTGAGTTTATGAATTCTAGGAACCTTTGGGCTAGGGTGTTGGGGCTTGAGTAATGTTCCCAGTCTATGTTTGGGTAGTTGAAGTCTCCCAAAATGATGGTATTTGGAGAGACATTCATACTCTCCAGTGTCTTCAGGAAGGCTGTGTGGGGTTCCTGAGTTTGAGATGGTGGTCTGTAGCATGCTACAAACTGTAAGGCAGTTTTGCCTATGGTTAGTTGCACCTGGATAGTCTCCGATGCTTTGCGTTGCCACTAACCTGGAGGTGTGGGTATCTTTGATGAAAATGGATACTCCCCTCCTTTTGTGGTTCGGTCCAAGTTTTGGGGCGGAAAGCATGATATGAGGTAAAACCTGATAGTGCTGGGGTGCTCTCAGGAGCCTTGAACCAGGTTTCAGTCACTGCACAGACATCGATGTTCTCCATACTGAGGAGGGCTTGAGGGCTTGCATCTTGAGGTTTAGACTTCTGGCATTGAGCAGCATTCCCCTTAGTTTTTTCCACTTGTGTTTTCTAGGGAGGTAGGTTTGTCATTTGATCCTTGCCTAAAAAAGGCACTATGGGGGTGGCAAGAGCCTTGGCCAATATCCGGAAGCCCAGGGGTGACAGGTGCAAACCATCCCTTGCGAAGCAGCGTGGCTTGTCAAGCATGTCATCCCAAGCAGACAGACACTGGATCCCCTTAGAATGACACTAGTAATTAAGCCAATTGTTAAAACTGATCATTTTGTCTTTGTACTGTGGCATCATTCTTGGTGAGGTAAGATGCTGCTCAGGGTCAGGATCATACCGGCCTGGGCTACATAATCAGAGAGCTCCTCTATGTCTCTTTTCATGTAGTCCAGGGAGGTACGTCTCAGGTCATTTACACCGGCATGTACAATGACTGAGTCATATTTGTACTTGCTGTGGAGTGACCTGAGTGCTTGTGTTATGTGGTGGATTCTAGCTCCCGACAGGCAGCTTACTGTGACCCTCTCCTTGTTCAGTCTGGTGAGCGGGACGTCAGTGTGCCTGACTATGGAGTCACCTATTACAAGTGTGTCTGGCATGTTGTTTGGCCTTAAGGGCTGTGACTGTTTAGCACACACTGACTTTGTGAACTATGTGTTGCATGTGCTATGTCTTGAGGTGGGGGCTGCTTGGGTGTCTGCTTTGGAGGCCTCTGTTGTTTTGGTAGATTTTTAATCAGCGCCTCCTTGTATGTTTTTGTGTGTTTATGTGTTTGGTTTGCAGTTGTGATAGTTCTATGTGAGACTGGGTTTGTGGTGTGCGTGGTTACCTTATCCTCCTGACTGGTCTTGCCAGTACTGAATTGAGAGAGCTCGGCCTCCAGTTTGGCTATATAGTTGCATCTCTCGCATATATTTGTATTTGTTGGGAGGAGGAGAGGGTTGTCTGTGTATATGAGGCAATTGTAACATTGCCTCAAGATTCCCAGATTCACCAGCTGAACAGGAGAGGACACCAGCAACTGACCCTTCGACATGCTAGAAATAGTGAAAAAGACTGCTGTGTAACTGAGTCAGAAAGGACCTATAGGGAAATGGGTACTCAACAGAATTTAGGTGAATGAAGTACTTTCCGTTTGTTTAAGAGTGCTTTACCTGTATAAAAATGCTTTAGGAGCAAGTGCTGAGCTTTTCAGATAGAGTATAGGCTGTTTAGATTGCAAGTAGAACAGTTCTAAGGGAAAAATTGAAGAGCAGACTTGGCCTTGTTTAACCGGCGCTATGCACGCGCAGCAAAAAGCTGCAAATGCAGATTTTAAGCAGTGAACTACAAAGAGCTAGGAATGGTCCCAAACAACCAATTACTAACAGCTTCTTGTGCTGAGGTCACTTCCCCCAAGGATAGGTAGGCTGCTCAAGGCTCCCCACTCCCACTGGTGAGCAAAGAAACTTCCTTTTATCCAAGTAAGGTAATGGACAACACAGGAACTACACCACAGCCCAGAATACAGCAATGCCTGTATACTGGTCTAAACTAGTCGAGAAAGGTGGGAAAACAAGGATTATTTTTTTGTTTTTTGTTTTTTTTGCAGAAATACACAGAAAATGCAGAGACAGTGATAAATTAGTTACACAGGCTAGCACACTTTAGTGGGCAGCCTCCACAGTTCAATTAAACAAACAAACAAGCAAACTTTCAACTAAATTCGACTAAATGTAACTTTAAGTGCAGATTTTAAAATAAATGCAGTAATCAGTAAAAAAACAGTTCAGGCTAGTTCAAAGTAAGCAGCAGAAGCTATTTTCAGTGAAAAAAAGCAAAGATACTTAAATCCAGAAGGTAGTCACTTTTTCGAGTTCCTTGCTGCTAGGACCACTCTGTAAACCCACGTGGAGCTTGTCTGAGCAGTATAGCCAAAAAAAAAAAATGCCCAGAGGCGGATTTTAAGCAGTGAACTACAAAAGAGCTAGGAATGGTCCCAAACAACCAATTACTAACAGCTTCTTGTGCTGAGGTCACTTCCCTCAAGGATAGGTAGGCTGCTCAAGGCTCCCCACTCCCACTGGTGAGCAAAGAAACTTCCTTTTATCCAAGTAAGGTAATGGACAACACAGGAACTACACCACAGCCCAGAATACAGCAATGCCTGTATACTGGTCTAAACTAGTCGAGAAAGGCGGGAAAACAAGGATTATTATTTTTGTTTTTTTGTTTTTTTTTGCAGAAATACACAGAAAATGCAGAGACAGTGATAAATTAGTTACACAGGCTAGCACACTTTAGTGGGCAGACTCCACAGTTCAATTAAACAAACAAACAATGCAATAGTGAATTTGAATAGGTAGGTTTCCTATATAGTTGTGAAACAAAAAAATTGTGTTCAAAGTCTTTCCTGATGGTAACATCTAAGTAATTAATCAGTTCTACATTGCTATTCATAGTAAACTTAAGAAAACTTGTAGTTCCAACAATATAGGTGAAGAACCTCTTCAGGTCGTCCTCAGTCCTCCATTGTTTGCCAACATTGTCTTGGCACAATGGGAGGACCTGTTTGTTACCAACTCGGAATTTAGGACTTCATGGGTATTGTATGGGCGATACCTAGATGATATAGTCCTGTTCGGGAAAGATAGTGAGGACGACCTGAAGAGGTTCTTCATCTATATTAATGGAACTACAAGTTTTCTTAAGTTTACTATGAATAGCAATGTAGAACTGATTAATTACTTAGATGTTACCATCAAGAAAGACTTTGAACACAATTGTTTTGTTTCACAACTATATAGGAAACCTACCTATTCAAATTCACTATTGCATAATAGCAGACCCATTGCACCAGAAAAAAGCCCTAGTTAAGGGCCAATATGTAAGACTGGCCAGAATGGTGTCTGACTTTGCAGATTTTCTTAGTGAATGTGAAACATTAAAAAACATGTTTTGTAAGAGGGGGTACCCTGAATCCTTTGTCATAGATATTTTTAATGAAGTTAAGACTAAAAGAATGAATGGTCATTTTCTTGCACTACTAGGGCAGGTGTCCACCAAAAGTCATAATGACTGTAAACCTTTAAATTTTGGACGGGTGCTTACTCTTACTTACACATCCAATTTTTATGACATTAAAAACATTATTTCCAAATATTGGAAAATATTTGATGTTGACCCTGAATTATCAGGGAAATTTGGTATTGAACCACAAGTGGTTTACAAAAGAGACACTTCCCTTAAAGGACTGTTTGAAAGGCAAAAATTTGACATCCACGATAGTGGTACCTTTAAGTGTGGGAGGTGTGCCCAATGCCCTTATGTTATGGACAGAGAAAAAATCAAGCTCAAAAACTTTGGATATATTTCCAGTTCAAAAAGGATGTACTGTTACACTAAAGGGTTGTGTATTTGGCCTTGTGTAGATTCTGTGCAAGTTTCTATGTAGGTAAAACTAAGAATGCCCTAAGGTTAAGGATTTATCAACATTTATATGATATCAGGAACAAAAATGAAAAGAATGCACTATATAAACATTTGGTTAGTGAACCTACCCATTCCTTCCTGTTCTTTATTTTGGAACAGGTAGATCTGGGACCTCGTGGGGGACCCTTGAATGAGTATTTGGAATTTGTAGAACTCAAATGGCAAATTAGGCTTGATGCTTATCATGCTCCTGGGTTAAATGATAGAATTTCTTTATCTTCTCTGCTGAAATTAAAATCTATGTTTTTTATTTAGTTATATATATTGTTTAGGGATGTTTTAAACTTTTTATATGTATTATTGTTTTATATTTGGCTTGCATTAAGTATTTGCAGCCTTGTTAATGAGGGAAATGATGTCAGCTTATTTGTGATTGGGTAAACAATGTATTTAAACAGGTCCTAATTTCAGTATTTTGTATTCTGAGGAAGTCATCTACCAGACGAAAGTGCTTAATACTGCTGTGTTTGCTTGCACTGTTTTATCTTGGATGAATATTGTCTGTATTTTTCTGGATTTGGAGTTTTCTGCTTGTAAAGGATTTACCACCTACCAAGCATCGCTTTTGTCTTGCAACAGCTGCCTTTTATTTTTCATTGTTTGTAAGACTCTACCTATTTTCCTTGTTATAGTGTCAGACTGGATTAAAAATTACTTCAGGGAGCTGTCATAATTATCACTAGAACTAGCCCAAGAGTACAAGTCTCTCTCCCATTTTTCCATTGTGGTCTGCTGTAAAGGGAAATATGGTGTGTGGATATTTTGTTGGCACATTATTCGATAATCATTGAGTGCTGCAGTTAGAGAAATAAGGACAGGCAGTTGATTTAAACTTCATTCCCTTCAGGAGGTTCCAGAAGTGTGCTTGCCCTGACCGTTAGTGGCTGGGGAGTGTTCAGAAGTGTTTGTACCATATCTGGTTACAGAGAATGTCCAGCTTCAAAGTTGGATAGGTCCAGGTTGTCTCATTTTGGTCTGTTTTTGCATGAAATTGTGGTTATTTGGCTAATTTCTGGCAAATCATCAAAGCTTGAAATTAGAAATGGTTACAGTTGTCTTTTGTGTTACAGACTGATGTACAGATCTTGGTGCTATGATGGGTGTTTCAGTAGCTGGAGTGCTATGAAATGTGGTCACAGATGGTGTCACCGCAGAGTTCATATCAGCCAGTGGTTCAAAGGAAGTGGTCCCATCAGGTGATGGGTGTTGCTGCAGAGGGGTATTTTTGACTGCTGGTGCTGCACAGAGTGAGGTCACAGGTAGTGATACAAGTTTATCTGCTCATTTTGGCATGTGAGTTTTGCAGTATGTGAGTTCTGTGGGGACCAGTAAGGATGGGATACATTAGGGTATTGGTGAAGCAGGTGGATAGGTTTAATTATGGGGAGTTTGAGGCCATCACCAGATTGGCTGGAGTCATAACAACTGAGGTTGGGTGTTTTTTTTTTCCCTATGACTGATTAGTTAGGAAAGTCACTCCATGACTAATTAGTTAGGCAAGTCACTCCAGGATGGAATTTGGGTAAAGCAGAGTTGGAGATTGTTTATGGGGAGTTTGGGGTTCCCACTGTGGGGCGGAGTCGCAACAATCACAGCATCATGGGATATTACTAGGGTAATGGTTCTAAGGCCCTTATAACCTAATGTGGTTACAGATGGAGGAGCACTGAGTGAACAACGGTCAGTGTTCTGACAGAAATGGAATTGAAAGGTAATGGATTCTTCTCTTAGGGATGTTTTGATTGCTGGAATGGTGCATTAGGAGGTCACAGGTAATCTTTATTTAGTGCTCAGTAAGGGACATCAGAGTTGGAGCTGTTTAAGGAAGTGTATTGGCAAGTTGAGGTGGAGGTATGTTTGGGACAGGGTAATCCAGGGCTGGAGATAGTTTATGGGGAGCTCAGGGTTTCTGTAGGTGGGGTGGAGTCACAACAATCATTGTATCATAGGATGCTAAAAGTTTAATAGTTCTAGGGCCCCTGTAAGCTAGACAACTTCAATTTTTATTACCACTTGCTACCCCTGTTGTCTTTCAAGAAAGACATGGGTGGAACCTCTGGGGTGAATTTACAGTTCCCATCCAGTTGTTTTGTAGAAGACTAAGGGGATCTGCCCATAAAGCTGGTTTTATTCATGTTACATGTCAGGCTAAGTTTTTTTTTTTTTAGAGCAAGTAACACACTTACCATTTGACTTCTGCTTGGGGCTGGTAGGGGTGGGCTACTAGGAGGTGCTCAGCAGTATAGGCATGACTTTTGTTAGTAGATAGGGTTTGATAGAGCATTGTGGATATGTAAGTGTTTTGGGGGATATCTGTGGAATGGGATATTTTGTGGTGAAGCAGAGGTTAGAAGGCTGGAAGGCAGTGTTTGGGATTCCTTGCAGGTGTAGGACCTGTTTACTTTTTTAACAGATACAAAGGTAATAAATGGAAAGGAAGGGTTGGAGGGGAAGTCAGGGGCATGCAATGGATTTAGGATGTTCTCCAGCTTCTTGGGTTACTGAAGATACATGTTGGGCAGGTAATCAGGTTGCTTTGTGTGAGGGTTAATAAGTTGGGGGGGTGTTGTTGCATTTTACCATTGTGTTATCTTCAGAGAAATTCACCAGGATGGCTCTTGGGGAAGATGGATAAGGTTGGTCATGGGGATTTGCAGTTGTTTACAAATGTTATGGGGGGGTTGGGGGGCATAATTTGAGGGGTTTGTTTGTGGCTTGATGGAAGGTGGGATGGAAGGACAATTGGGATGTTGAATATTTGGAGTTTTAATTTAATCTGGAGTAGGTTACCTGGAGTTGTTGGGAATTAGGGCTCATTTTCAATTACTTAATGATAGGGGTATGGATTGTGCTGTTCATGTTTGACAAGGTGACAGGTTGTGTTAAGGTTATAGGCTTGCTGCGGGATTTGGGGACACCTTTTATAAGTAAGGCATATGGTAGGGCATTGTTAGATAGGTTAAATGTGGGTTACAGCTGTCTGTGGGAAGGGGTTTGGTGGGAAAAATTGAGTTATTTTTCAGGCCTGGGAGCAAGATAAGGCTGTTCAATTGGTCAAGGAGTATTTAGCTGCAAGTACTGTAGTTGCACAGGGACAAGGTTAAGTAAACTTACTAAATCATGGTCAGTGGTTCATTGGTTTGAAGGGTTGGGGTAGGTTGATAGTGTGAAGATTGACAGACTTCGGATATTGTCAAGATAGATTTTGTTGCAGGGGTTGGTGTTATGAAATGGAGGTTCATAGGGTTACATTTTATGTGGCTTTTATGTTATGGGTGTGTTTAGTCATTCAGAAGATGGTTTGTTTGTCTGCAAATGCTGTTTTTGCATTTTGTTTATTCTAGATAGTTGGTGTGTGATGGGAGGATTCCTCTTAAATTGATTTTGGAAAGGAAATCTCAATTTAGCCATTACATACAGTGGGTGGGAAAATGGGGCTGCAATTAAGCATGATGATAGGTAATTGCCCTTGAGTGGTTGCATGTGGCATTAGGTTTAATGTGTTGGTGTTGCCTTTGGCAGGTAATGGGACTCATTACAATGTTCATAGTGGGAGTTAGTATAAGTGAGAATTTAGTTAATATACAAATGTTATACAAAGTTATTGATATTGTTTTAGTAATGGAGAGGGATTATGGGATTATTTTAATCATTTAGTCAAATGGGGGCTGACATTATTTATATAACATGGTTTTGGATTGATGACAGAGATCCAGTTTGGTTTAGAGAGGATGGCTTACACCGAATGATGTTTGGCTTAACCCCCCTTTTTTATGGGTGGTTAGGATGTTGGAAATTTTGGTGGGAGGGAAGGGGAACAGCCTGGTCTCACTGGTGGGAGAAGAAGAGGAACAGGCTTGCCCTCTTCTGTTTCCCCTCTGGTGTTGGATGTTCATTTCAATGATTTGGGAAAGGAAAGTGAACAGTTGGAGGCTGCTTGATAAATAAAATAAGCAAGCAGAGGTAAGGATGCTGCTTATTGATTGGATGTTTAATTTAATAAGTGGTAAATGAAGTGAGTGATGAGATGCTGCTTCATAAGTAAAGTAAGCAAGTGGAGGTATGGATGCTGCTTACTGGGTCAGGATGAGTGAGGTCACACTGTCCTGATTAACATTACATGGATGTTTATCATCGTCTTTTTTCGGCTGTTCCCGTTAGGGGTCACCACAGCGGATCATCTGTTTCCATTTCTTCCTGTCCTCTGCATCTTGCTCTGTCACACCAACCACCTGCATGTCCTCTCTCACCACATCCATAAACCTTATCTTAGGCCTGCCTCTTTTCCTGTTACCTGGTAGATTCATCCTTAGCATCTTTTTCCCAATATACTCAGCATCCCTCCTCAGCACATGTCCAAACCAACGTAATCTTGCCTCTCTGGCTTTGTCTCCAAACCTTCCAACCTGGGCTGACCCTCTGATATATTTATACATAATCCTGTCCACACTTGTCACAGCCAGTGCAAATCTTAACATCTTTAACTCTGCCACATCCAGCTCAAACTCCTGCCTTTTTGTCAATGCCACTGTCTCCAATCCATATAACATAGCTGGTCTCACTACACTCTTGTAGACCTTCCCTTTCACTCTTACTGGTACTCGTCTGTCACAAATCACTCCTGACACTCTTCTCCACCCACTCCATCCTGCCTGTACTCTCTTCTTCACCTCTCTTCCACACTCACCGTTACTCTGAACTATTGATCCCAAGTACCCAAGTATCCCATCCATTACATGGATGTTTATGCTTTGATTAAAATCAGTTATATTATGTTTCAGTCGTAATTAATAAATATGGGTTAAGAAAGTTATGTTTATGGAAGTTTAATAAAGGTCATCAAATGTCATTTGGTGTGATGTGTTTATTGAAGGGGACCAGGACAAATGAGGTTTGGTAGCAAACCAATTTGTCCAGGAACAACTTCAGAGGGGGTTAGATAAATATATTAAGGAGTTAAGAGAGTAGGGGGGGGGATGAAATGGTTAAATAGAATTGAGGGAGGATTGGGAGGAAATGAGATAAGGGTAGAGAGGCACTTAAGGCATTTATGCAAGTGCAACTGGGTAGGGAATCACATTTTTGACATGTACTTGCTATTTTGAAGGGGACCAGGACAAAAAGCAGGAATTCAACCTATGTAGGTGTATTTTTGTTGTCCTGCTAGCATGTGCTCTATTCCCCTGAAATGTGTCTTCTAGTCATGTCTTGTACCAATGTTTCGATGACATATCTTACTAATCCACTAGTCTAGAATATATCAGCTACATAGACAGGGGTGCAATCTGATTAAAATGTGTTTTCTTTTCATTATATAATATATTCAATTTTATGACGAAAATGCATTGGGACTTAAAGTGTTTATTTACTTTTTATTTGTGCTTTGGAGATTTGTGTTGTGAATTACTAAATTGTGTCTACATTGCTTAAAGTACTGGTCGTTCTTCCTGAATGCCTTTTTTCATTGAATTGTGTCAAAAGCTTTTGCCAGGTTGAATTATACTATGAGTGCCATTTTGCCTGTATCCATTGCTTTGGTGACTTTTTCAAAAAAATCCACCAGGCTGAGTCAGCACAACCTGCCCTTAACAAATCCAAACTGAGATGGGTCCAGTGTTTGGAGGTTCCCTGTGTTCTGATTTATTAATTCCATGATAAGTCTTTAATTTCCTGTATCTCTGGAAGGTCCTCCCTTATGCAGGGGAATGACTGGTCTGTCATTTGTTTACAAATCCGCTGTGGAGGCTGAGACTGAACACTGCTGTTAGGGGTGTGGCTAAGTCATGCTTCATGCTATTTAAGATGCATCCAGGGCTATCGTTGGGACCCATCAATACAGTATTTTTAGCTTTCAACATCAGTTTTAGGACTTGGTCTTGTGTGATAGCTGGAGGTAAGCCAGTTTCATGTACATCTTGAGGGACAGATGGAGGAGAGAGAGGGGTAAAGTTAGAGTTAAATTTATTGGCTCGTAGGTTCACTATGTATTCAGCCACAGTGTAAGTTACATCATTCATGATCAGCTCAGTGCACTGCTGTGTTGTGCTTTCGAGATTATGAACATGACTAAAACATGTATTGTAATTGTCTTTAGCCTCAAACTTGGCTTTGGTGGATTTTACCAAACTCCTGAGTTGTTTGTTTATTTCAGTGACAATGCCTCTAACATTATGGTAATTACTCTGCATAGGCTAATACTAGGCTAGTTGCCCTTTTTTGGACCATTTTAAGCCTAACCAATTTCCCAAAGGTGAGAATCAAGCCTTGTGGCTTGTGCTTGAAAGGTAAACACATTAACCATTATTCCAACCATCCCCTGATGCTCTTCTTACTTTTGGTCAAAAGTATTTTCCTTTTATATTATAAAAGTTGTTGCTGTTATGGTTCCATCATGTGGGTTTGTTTCTGGAGTTTCTCCTACACTAATTCCTATGGGGTGCAGCTACATCTCCAAGCTGATATAATGTAGTGATGTACATTTCTGTGGAGTTAAATGGGGACATTTAAAGCTTGCTAATGTATCACTTAGGAGTAAGTAGTTTGTCTTAAAAAAATTCTAAAGGTTCATAGGATGAGAATACTATGCCCTTTTAGGGTTTAGTTTACTGTGCCTCTGTCTAGTAGTGACACAGAGATGAGATCTACCATCCACTAGTCAAGATTTCTCTCGAATAGAATCAGTGAGGGGCTCTGCCTAACATGGACTGGGATTCTATTTGAATCTGTCCCTCCAGCATGTCCTATTTATTTCTGTGTTGAGGTTTAAGTCTCTTGCTCTCATGGCTCTGATGGATTTGGATTTTCTGAGGTGGAGCATGTCCATTAATTCCTGAATAGAGCTGGTTTTCAGTCGGGCAGCATATGACATATGTTTAAGACCCTTTATCCTCTTGGTGAGGAACTTTTGGGGTCTTTCAACTGCTGCAGGTGTCGGGTGAGATACATCCCAAATGGGGCATTGTACTCAATCATTGGCCTGATAAGTCTTGATATAGATGTGAAACCCTTCATGATAAGGTGGGCAATATAGAAGGTCTTCCTAACCACTTTGGCAATGTGGCTGTCAAATGAGACGTTACTGTCAACCTGGGTCCCTAGGTATGGATTACCACCTATGTGGTAATTTGTGTTTTCCCAAAGGGTATGACTATACATTTTTGGCGTTCAGCTTAAGGCCATGGCTCTGGCACCAATTATCCGTTTCTATGAGGCCTCTCTGAAAGATGTTTGTGTCAAATAAATGGGGTCCCAGGACTGAGCCCTGTGGGACATCTGACATAGCTCCAGCAACTCTGACCCTGTGGGTTCTGTCCTTGAGCCAGTTTGCAACCCATCTTGTGACATATGGGTTTACATTTAAGCTGGTGAGTTTGTCTATGATGCCCAAGTGGGGTATTGTGTCAAAGGCTTTTGCAAGGTCAAGGTAGGCTGTGTGAACTGCCTTGCCCTCATCAATGGCCTTAGTGACTGTTTCAAAAAAGTTGACCAAGTTCAAAAGGCAGGATCTGCCCTTGACAAAGCCAAATTGGGTAGGATCCAATGTCTGTAGGTCCCCAATGTCTTTGTTTATGAGTTCCATAATGATCCTCTCCATAGCTTTGCAGACCAGGCTCATCAAGCTTATGTGGCGGTAATTTCCAGGGTCCGTAGAAGCACGCCTTTGTGAAGTGGGACCACTGTTGCCACTCAGATTAAACAGCAGCCTTATGTGTGGGTTTAGTTCCTCTTGGAGTTCATGTAGCACACAGCCGGGACACCGTCCGGTCCCATTGATGCTGTGTTTTTAGCTTTAGAGAGGCGGCTCTCACCTGGGCATCTGAGATGTTAGGGAGGCTACACTCTGCTGGGATAGTTATTTCTCCTTTTGGGGGATGCACTGAACCTGTCTGCCAGAATGTTGGCAATGTCAGTGGGTTCAGTGTATTTTGTGTCATTTTGGACTAACTCTGAGCATATCTGGGAGTTTCCACCCAGGTTTCTAACATAGCTAAAGAAGGCCTTGTGATTGTCTTTTGTGTCTTTTTAGTACTGATGAGATTTTGCTCTGTCATGTAAGTTTATTTATGGCTGGGGTCCACCAGACCGGGTGCCTGCCTTTAGGGGAATGGGTCTTGGTTTTATTTGGGATTGCATGATCCATGCATTCTTGAAGGTGCCCATAGAAGGCCTTTGCAAAAGGATTCAGCAGTGTGGGTTGTGGTTTCCACTGGCCCAGGGGCCTTGAAGGATACCACTTCAGTCTTTGTGAAGTTGGCTTTTGAGAAGTTCTTCACTGTGGTCATGTGGATATCCAGTGAGATTAATTTATGGTCTGATCTTACCAAAGAGGGATATACTTCCGGTGTGGAGCATTTTGTCCCCATGTTTATGATGATCAGGTCTAGTATATTGTCTCCTCTTGTGGGAATGGTGACTAGTTGTTCCATTGCATTTGAGTTTATGAATTCTAGGAGCCTTTGGGCTAGGGTGTTGGGGCTTGAGTAATGTTCCCAGTCTATGTTTGGGTAGTTGAAGTCTCCCAAAATGATGGTATTTGGAGAGACATTCATACTCTCCAGTGTCTTCAGGAAGGCTGTGTGGGGTTCCTGAGTTTGAGAGGGTGGTCTGTAGCATGCTACAAACTGTAAGGCAGTTTTGCCTATGGTTAGTTGCACCTGGATGGTCTCCGATGCACCTGGAGGTGTGGGTATCTTTGATGAATATGGATACTCCCCCTCCTTTTGTGGTTTGGTCCAAGTTTTGGGGCCGGAAAGCATGATATGAGGTCAAACCTGATAGTGCTGGGGTTCTCTCAGGAGCCTTGAACCAGGTTTCAGTCACTGCACAGACATCGATGTTCTCCATACTGAGGAGGGCTTCGGCGTGCATCTTGAGGTTTAGACTTCTGGCATTGAGCAGCATTACCCTTAGTTTTTTTCCACTTGTGTTTTCTAGGGAGGTAGGTTTGTCATTTGAGCCTTGCATAAAAAAGGCACTATGGGGGTGGCAAGAGCCTTGGCCAATATCCGGAAGCCCAGGTGTGACAGGTGCAAGCCATCCCTTGTGGCTTGTCAGGCATGTCATCCCAAGCAGACAGACATTGGATCCCCTTTGAATGACACCAGTAATTAAGCCAATTGTTAAAACTGATCATTTTGTCTTTGTACTGTGGCATCATTCTTGGTGAGGGTAAGTTGCTGCTCAGGGTCAGGGTCATACCGGCCTGGGCTACATAATCAGAGAGCTCCTCTATGTCTCTTTTCATGTAGTCCAGGGAGTCAGGTCGTTCACACCAGCATGTACAATGACTGAGTCATATTTGTACTTGCTGTGGAGTGACCTGAGTGCTTGTGTTATGGACAGGCAGCTTACTGTGACCTTTTCCTTGTTCAGTCTGGTGAGCGGGACATCAGTGTATCTGACTATGGAGTCACCTATAACAAGTGTGTCTGGCATGTTGTTTGGCCTTAAGGGCTGTGACTGTTTAGCACAATGACTTTGTGAACTATGTGTTGCATGTGCTATGTCTTGAGGTGGTGGTTGCCTGGGTGTCTGCTTTGGAGGGAAAGGACCTCTAGTTTCAGATCCACAAGGGATGATGCAGGATGATCCCATATTAGTAAGGAAAAGATATAGGATGTTATTTCCCCTAGTGAGTACTCTAATTGTTCCAGGGAATTTATAAGTCCAAGAATCTCTGTGCTTGTGCACTAGTGGTGGTTGTATCCTTTTTAGCAAAGTATCTCTGTGGGTTGGATAGTTTAGATCACCTAGGAAAATGGTATTGATTCTAATACTGAGTGATTCTTTGGGCCTTGGGCTAGCAACCCGAGTCCATAAAACCCATAATTGCTACTGAAACAACGAGCACTGAAAGGTGCTCATTGCCCAATGTACCACACGGTAAGTAAATGAGAAAGAGAGAGAGATTCTACTTCTTGTAAGATAAGTGTTGTGGCATTGTTTTATCATAGAGGGAGTCCTATGGCTAGCTAATATATGGTATGAGATATTTCTGATGGTTATTTGGACATGGAAAAGCTATTGTGCATCATGCTGCTTTACCTGCCTTGATGTAAGTCTCTTCTGGATGTAGATTGATGCACTTCCACCTTTCTTCCCCTCTTGCTAAGTAGTTGGTCTCAACTTGTGGAAGGCATTGTAGTCCTGCACAGCCAACGTTCTGTCTGCTATTTGAAGCCATGTCTAGTCACTACCTGAATGAAGAACAGTGTCTACATTAGATATGTGTTATATCTGAAAGCCCAGTTACTAAGGCAGAAGGGAATCAATAGTTCAGAATTAACTTATCAACATTTGATCTCATTCAAAAAGGGAAAGGGAGACCTATCAGTCAAGAAATTGACTCTGTCTATATGGTTGACTTATTGTATTACTGCTTATGTTAACAAGAATAATAACGCTCTACGATGTACAGTCCTCTAGGGCATCAGGTACATCAGCAGCAGCATATTTCACAAATGATTTTGCATGGGCTATCCTTGGAACTACCTTATAGACTACTATCAACAGCTTCATAAAGAGCTACAAATTGGAGTCCCCATCCATGTTTAAGGTAAGTTTTAACAAAATTGCAGAAAAGAAGATCCTGAAATCATTCATCTCCCATGTGAATGCAAACACTGATTGGAAAACTACCCAACTGTACTGATTTACCATTACTGTAACATTATCTGAAGACTACATCATTGCTGTTTAAGATATTTAGCATAAAGCAGATCTTTATACAAAGTTCAATGCAACTACTTATCATCACAAGAAACTTGAAGATGCTTGATAAAATGGTTTATATTTAATTATACAAATGATGGGCCTGTGTTATTCAGAAATGAGCACGCTGATTGGACAGGCCAATCAGCATGCGTGTTGTAAATTGAACATATACCAATTGAAAAAAGTCCATATGTTGCAGTACTATTTAGCTGCTAGATTTTCTATTCAAATATGCTACAGAGGGACAGTGCAAAACAGAAAAAAATCAGGTTCATTCTCAAAAATAAAGAGACAGAAGAATACATGATTTTCCTTGTTTTTCTGTGCTGTCCCTCTATAAAACTGGGCAGACTCTTGCACCTCTTAAGTGTCCAAATCCTTGTAGAATGTCCAGGCTTTTGTCTCATAGGCTTACTGCCTGTCTTCTACATAAAACAACAACAGATATTCACTTTTCTCTAATGCTACTCCTCCAAAAAAAAACATAAAAAAGTAAAAAAAATCAACAGAAATTCTATTTTCTCCAGTGCTTGTCTTCAACAACACTAGTGTACTGTACAAGCATGTGAACATAACTCCCATACACATGTAGTACATCAGAAAATGTTGAAGAATGAGGAAGGAATAGAAAAGAACAATACAGTGCCATTTCACAAAGACATTATTTAAAAATGGTAAGTAATTTATTCCTTAAATAATGTCATTGTATAACAGCAATAACTCACTCATGGGTGTCAGTATATCAGGATTTATCCATGTCTGGTTTTGTTCAATTATTTGGCCTTTGCCCTTCTGACCAAACTACAAAAACTGTGGTGACATCCTAATATACTCATACTCACTTGTGGGTTATTACTGAATTAGAACATTTAGATTTACTACTTGAATTTTTATAATACTTAGTTTATTGTACAAAGAACAGTTATTTGTTGCTAACAATTGGTGTCTTAGTTGTTAAGTAACCAGACAGGCAATCTTATAATACAGTGTGCACAACTGGAAAAGTCACAAGTTAGTGATTGCTAGTGATGTTCCCATTGCACTGACTACAATGATTCAGCTTTTTAGCCCTTTCCTATTCTATGTGGTTGTGCTAATATGGAGTTGGTATATATAAGTAGTAGGGAAGCGTCCCCTCCTTGAAATTTTTTTTCTTTCTTTTTTAATATAGATAAAGTTCTGACCAAGTGGGTTAGTCCAGTTGTTACTTCGTCTGGATATTATTCAGTAACTTAAGATACAAGTATAGAAATCATGTTTTCTCATAAAAGCAAGAGAAAGCTTGAAGAATAGATAAACGGATTCTCAAAAACTCTTATTCATGCTCAAACCAGAGTTTCATGGAATGTTGGCACTGGACCATCACTGGTCTTTTTTTATCTTAGTATAAACATTTTATTAATTTAACATATTTAGAATATATACACAGTAAGGAAGAAATTCAACATCATATACTGTTATACAATGTTAGGAATGCATTGAATCATTAAGATAGTCTTATACAATTAACACATTAATGGTTTTGGTATTTCAATAACAATTGAAGGCTATCCCAATCTCTAAAAGTCTTAGCAAGATTTATAGATCTTATTCTGATCAATTATTTTCCATTTTACATAGTATTGCTGTTACATTTAAAAATCCTTTGAATGTAGGAACTGAGTTTGATACTGCTAGTAAACTAAATAAGATTTTTTGTTGTTTTGCTTTTACAGATAAAGGAAGTGGAACATTCATTAATATTATTGATCTAGTTAAAGCACAATTATTAGATCATAACCCCTTAAAACATTTATCTCTTCCCAATACACATTTAATTTTTCAAAATCCATAAACATGTGTTATCCAATGAGCTTTTACAAATTTACTACATCCCCAACAGACTGAAGAAGTCATGTTTCTAAACTTAGAGATTTTATAGGGTATAACAAACATTCTATGTATACCTTTCCACACACACACACACACACACACACACACACACACACACACACACACACACACACACACATAAAAAAATTCAGTATAAATTTGAAGACATTTCACTAACTAATTTAAGTAACAAAGATTTATTCTTGCCATCTGTTGAGTCACTCAGTCCACTGCTATCTAAAAGGTTTAATAATTTTTCATCAAAATTGTTTATTATTATTATTATTATTATATATAATTAACTTGTGTGACTTGGACAAGCTTCCTTGTAGGTCAATTACCTTAAATGATAGCATTCATATATTCATATATTCATATATTCATGTATTCATATAACGGGGGAATAGTGTTCAGTTCTTTTTCACTCATACTATCTACACATTCATTTAGTTTCTTATTAATTGATAATAGTAACTGGTTAAAAGATTCATCCAACTTGTAATATTTCATGAAATATTCTTCTGACTTAGCTTTTCTTTTTTCAAAGCAATCAGATTATACTAATCCATTCCTTTTCAATAAATTTATTTTAACATTTTCAGAGTTTCTTTAAATCTAGGGGTGTGTGCAATGGTAAGCACAAACATTTCCATTTTGATATTAATGGAGTTTTAAAAAACATATTTCTTAACTGTTTTAATAATTTGTTTCATATATGCAGAGTCAAAAGATTGAAATGAATTTCTTTCTAAGGTAAATTTTATTAACCAGATGAAAGGATTGTTACATAGTTCTAATTTATCATATATGATAAACATAAAATAATTTTATATAATCTGCTCCTGAATGGTTTTCCATTGACTAGTGAATGTTGAGTCTATCCAGCGTATAACAGAGTGAAAATATGCAGCAATTGAATAAGATTCTACATCTGGGAAACAAATACTACCATATTCCCATAATTGTATATGATTTCTTTAATTAATTCTCAGCTTTTTATGATACCATAAGAATGAAGTTTACATTTTTTTCATTTTCTTTAAAATATTTTTGTCAGATATTAAAGCAACTGAATGCAATATATATATATATATATATATATATATATATATATATATATATATATATATATAAATCTTGAGTAACATAATAATTTTAGTATTAACCTATCCTTGAAAAAATCATTCCATTTTTTAATAAGAAGCTCTACTTCTTCAATATTTTTTTCAAATATATTATTAATAATCTACTCACATCTTGATAGATTCTTATTCTTAAATATTTTAGTTCTTTTCCTTCCCAATTATATTAAACTTACTATGTAGTAATTGGTTTAACAAAGAAGTTTCAGTTTTATTATTATTAAATTTCAACAGAGATACTTCTTGAAACTTTTCTAATTCCTCATCTGTTTCTTCAACTGAATAATTTGAATCTCCTATAGACAGTAAAATATCATCTGCAAAAGACTGTGTTTAAGATTGACAATGTTTGTTAATTGATAATCCATCATTTGTTTCATTGCTTCTTATAATACTAGCTAAGGGTTCAATAAGTAATGCAAATAGCAGAGTGGATAAGGGACACCCTTGCTTTGTGCCTTTGTTTAAAGTGAATCCTTGAAAAATGTAAGATCCAATTTTAACATATGCTGTGGAATTCCTAATCAGGTTTATTAATATTCCAATAAATTGTACAAAAAGTGCAAACACTTCTAAAGATTTAAACACGTGGCTAAAATCTACAAAATCAAAAGCTCTCTCAATATCTAAGTTAATTAGGGTCAGTTTCTTGTTCATTCCTTTTTCTAAATCTGAGCTAGTTATTATCTTTTTTATATTATCATACTTTAACCTAGTAACTATAAATCCTGTTTGATCTCTAATAGTTAATGTATGTACTATATCTCTTAATCTTATAGTGACGATAGAAGTAAACGTTTTATAGTCTACATTTAATAATGAAATAGGTCTAAATGAGGAAACTAACTTATTATCCCTTCCTTGTTTAGGTATAGATGAGATTACAGAAAATGTCCATGAAGTAGGAATTATTTTGTCACTCTGAATTGTCCTAAAAATTCTAAAATATTTAATGGAAGCAGACTATATAATTCCATACCTAAAATCTAACCCTGGAGTTTTACAGTTTGCTCCCTTTTTTAAAGCTTCTTTAACTTCTATTAGGGTAATAGGGTTATTCAACAGATATATTTATCTGTCATTGTTTATTAGTAATGATTTTGTTAAATACTTGTCAATTTTGTAATCATCAGGATTATTATTTTTATTTTTTATTAAGATCCTCATGGATTTTTTAAAAAAAAATTAGCATTTCCTCTATGTCTGAAGTAAGCTTATTAGTGTGAGGATTTCAGATACTGTTGATTTGTGCCTTTTTGCTTAACATCTTACTTCGATTAGCTAATCCATGTAGATTATTTGAAATCATAGCATAACTCCAATTTTATTTTTTTCTAAAGCTATCTCTACTTTATGCAGTAAAACTGTTTGATATTTTGTCATTAATTTTCTAATGATGTCAGTATTATCTAATTTCTTTGTTGTTCAGCCCTTGATTTGTGTATCTCATTGTGTATTTCTAACAACTATTTATCCTACTCTTTCATTTTATTACTAGCCCATTTTCCCAGTCTATCTTTAATATGCATTTTTAAGTAGTCCCATACTATGACTTTACTAACCTGGCCAATATAATTCAGAGATAAAAAAAAACATTCTTGATTTGATCCTTAGGTAAACCTTAAATTCTTTTAATTTCATCACATATACCAGGATTCTATAAATTATTGGAAAATTCCTTATATCCATTAATGTATTAATACTTAGCACTTTATGATCAGATAAAGGACAAGGAATAGTTTTAAAATAATTCACTTTATTAAGTAAATCTGTAGAGGTATACATCATATCAGTTCTAGTTTATGCCCCACATGCATAAGAATAATGAATAAAGAACAATGACTTAGCTTCTGCTTTTACTGTTAAATCAACTAAATTATTATTACCAATCCATCTGTTTATTTATTATTTATTTATTTGTCTTTGTTTACTGGGAAAGTATGAGTGGGTAATATCAACTTTCAGTGGTGGTTTGGGGAAAAAAGTTTTATTTGCTTGCATCGCATTATATTACGTTTCAGTTAAACATAGAATAGCTACAGTTCTATTTACATTTATACACAGACAGTAGTTACATTTATACATTTTAAGAGTTTACAGAGGTGGAAGATACTAAAGAGACAGCCCACATGCAACTTAGTGGATTGTAAAGGCAGCAGTTATGTATTAAAATTGTTTTGTCATTTCAGTAAGAGGTAGAGAGTACTCTGTTTAGGAAGAGTATTTGGAGAATATCATATGGTGAATACAAAGTCATAAACTTATGATGAGCATGTGCAGGACCAGGATTGGGTAAGATGTTATTTAAGTAGTGCTTTAATACTATCAAGCTTGTTGGAGAGTTTTATTTATGTAGTGATACTATTCCAGAGTTTAACAATGTATTGGGAATAGAGTGAGTCTCCTGTAACATTATTTGATGTATTTCTAAGCAATAAGACTTTGTTAACAGAGTGGAGGTCCCTTTATGGAAAGTAGGGCAGTAATATTTTTTGTAGTGCGGGGCATTTTTCTGGATGATGAATGCATTTGTGTGCTGTAGTTAGTTGTGAATATGTTAGGTAATTGTGTAGTTCATACCAGTTTAATTGATTTAATCTATGACAATGGTGTGTCCTATGAGGGAGACTGGTGGCAAATGTAGTCATTTCATTGCAGCAGAATGTAAGTTTTTTTCTTTGAGTATTGTTTACGTTTGCTTGGATAGGAGCGGCATATAAGAGAGACTGCAATAAGTAGGTGGTGGCTGGAGCTTTTCTTGCAGTATCTGTAAGGGATCCATTGATCCTATAAAGGAAGCCTAGCTTCTGGTTTGTAGATTTACTAGTGTGCAGTATATGCTGGTCATATTTGAGATCGTCATCTATTATAACAATGAGAAGTTTGCTGTGAGTTACAGTTTGAATGACAGTATTATTTGGTTTGCTGACTTTATGGTAAAAGTTTGTGTTTGATTTTAGCAACTTTTTGAGGTAAAGAGCATTAACTTTTTTTCTTGGGGTTGAGTAGGAGGTTTAATTTTTGAACTAGGTTTCTACAGAGGAGAAAGATTTTTGGGTAATGTCTTGGAGCTTATTTATTGTTGAGGAGGCACATACTGATGCTGAGTCATCTGCGTACTGAACTAAAGTAGCATGGTGAGTGAAGGAGTGGAGCTCATTAATAAATATATTAAATGGGAGAGGACCCAGGATAGAGCCATGAGGGACACCTATAATAACTGGTTGAAAAGATGAGTAGGTGTGTTGCAACTTAATGCCTTGTTGCTTTCCAGATATGTAACTAAAAAAAAACACAGTGAGGCGTATTGTTAAAGCCTTATTCAGGAGAGTCAGTTGAGCAGTTACTGGTATGAAACAGTATCAGACGCCTTTCACAGGTTTAAGAACATGGTGGATACAAGCAGGCCATTGTTTCTATGTTGGTCTATTATAGGTTCATAGGTGTTTACTAAGCTAACAACCACAAGGACCTTTTTAAGCCTAGCCATGCATCCCAAATCTCTGACAATTCTGGTACCCTTGATAAGTGTAAACAGGGGTTTGGGAGATGAAACATTTACAAGCAGGGGACTGGGAGATGAACCATTTACAGACTGTTTGTGTCCATTAGAGGCATAGGTGCCAAACTGGGGATGAATTTCCTGTTTCCCATCCAGTTGTTCAAGTTACATTTGAATTGCATAAGGGAGGAACACTGCTTCACATGGATGGGAAGCTTATTCCAGATATGGGGTAGTCTCTGGAATATATATCTGCCTCTCCAGCAGGTCCTATTTATATCACAAGCAAGGTTTAAATCTTTAGAATGGGTAATTCTGGTGTTGTTTTACAGATATGCAGGAGGTCCATCAGAGCAAGGTCTGACATTTTGGGAAAAATGTAGTAGTGCAGTAGTGGTGCTGTGCTGGGGCCTAAAGCCATGTCATGTTTCTGACAGAAGGTTATTTTGGGTTAGGTATTGCATCAGCTGCATATGGATGCATTTCTCTAATATTTTGGAAATGGGCAGAATCACTACTGGTCTGTAGTTATTAAACTTCATAGATGTGCCACCTTTGTGCAGTTGTATGATGTAGGATTTTTTCCACGGTGATGGGACATATTTTTCCATTATGAACCTATTAATTAGTATGGACACAAGGAAGGCTATGACTTCTGTGGCCATTTTTAGGTAGTCTGATGGTAGTTGGTCAATAGCTATGGAAGTAGTTTTTAGTTTATGGAGCAACAATAAGGAACTCCAAAGCCAGGCGGGACAGCAGAACCAAAACCGTTTAAACCCAGGGTCCTTCCTGAATCTAGTAGTTAATTGGTATTAATTGTTGTGATTTTTATTATTGATGGTAATATTTATAGCAGTAATTTAGGCAGTTGAATTGTTCTGATGAAGTCTGGGTGTGTTCCAGGTGAAAGCACTTAACCTTGTGATACTGGTAACATTGGGTTACCTTGCGCCTACTTGGTTATTGCTGTATTAGTTTTGCATTAAATGGTTTTTGGTTCTGCTGTCCTGCCTGGCCCTAGAGTTCCTTATTGTTGGTCCGTGGTAATGTTTTTGGATTTATTATTAGTTTATGGAGCAACTTCAATATGAGTGAGGTAGGTACTGGACTAAACTTAAAGAGCTGTGGGTGGTTTTGAGTGGACAGGGGTAGAGAGAGGAGGCAAGATCTATTAGTGTCTAAGACAGATAATATTGATTGTATAAAGTGGGAATTAAATTCATTATATCTGAGTGATGCCTCCAGGTGCATCTGCAGTTAACTCCTACTGAAGAATCTAGGCATCAAATATTTCTTGTTCTTATTTACACAAATAAATTCAAAACAATGTTATGTACATGGTTTTAAAAGATTTCATCTTAAAGCTTACACAATGTCAAACTCAACTGCATTAATATTTGACCTCTGTCTAATGTAAGTAAATAGATATTAACTGTTGTTTTGATGATAATTTATATAGATAGAATGTTCACATTTTTCTAAATATCTCAACAACCATGTAACCCCAACAGAACCTGATAGCCTCATATGAAAGCGCTCAGCTAGATGAATAAAATGCTGCTGACAGTATGTGTGTAACTTCAGTGGTTGCTGAGATACTGTACAGTTGTTTACAAAATATAACAAATGTAATAGTTACTGTTTTTACTGTGACTTATCAATTTCAGTTTAAGACCTAGAATCTAAAGAACAGTATCACTATAAAATAGTTTGCACTGAAGAGTTTGACATTTACACTTCTTTCATAACCTCTATGATTCCAGAGATATGAGCATTTGTTTGAAATGTGAGGATGTAATATGATTCTGTCAAAAGGCTTAGGCTCCACCCATTGGAAGTTACAGTGTAAACTTCCTGACCTCCATTGAAGTGTATGAGTTAAACTAGGTAGGGATTGAATGTGTCATGTAGTCTGTTTTTGGAGAGGGAGTGGTGATCTTGTCAGGGTGGAGTACTTTATTTAGTGATGACAAAAAAGATTTGGGTTGTTTTTATGTTTGTCCTGTAGGTTGGTATAGTATTTTTGCTTATTCTGTTAACAGGGAGTTTTTCAAGGTTTCTAAAATGTCCAAATTACTAGGAAGCATTTTGAGTTCAATTTTTATACCAGTTTTTCCAGGCTTTATCCCTTTTTATCATGATTTTTTTTTTGTTTATTTTTTCAGCCATTATGTGGTGCTGGACTTTACTCTTTTATTACATATTGTTGTTAGATTATTTAAACTGTGTAAGAATGTGTTATTAAACTGTTCTTATCACTATCTAGCAGCATTGTCCTAAGTACATTCTAGTTACATTGTTTTAGTGTTTCATTAAAAACATTTTTGCTGAAATTGGTTCTATTTTGTATTTGATTATAGATAATATGTTTACCTAGGTTATGATGAGTTCTAATAGCATATGTTGGTTTGTGGCCACTTACGCTATCTGAGAGGCAGCCTACTTTTGTCAGTTTGTCTGATTTGTTTGTAAGAATCCAGTGTAATGTTGAACATCTCCCTGAAGTTTTGTTGGTATGGTTATTAATTGTCTGAAGTTGTAAAAGTTTATGGATTAAGTAGAAGTATTGGAATTTATGAGTTGCCAGTCTGTTTTTAAGTCTCTAAGTATTATAGCTTCATGGTTAATTTGTTGAGATATCCAATACAGGATGCTTCCAGTAGTATAAGTGTTATTCCCTGGTGGTATACAAATGTATTTTATTTATTTATTTACATTTGTTTACCGGGGAGGTCCGACTGGACAGAGCTGTCCATTTTCAGCGGAGGCCCGGGGAGAAACTCTCCAGAACAATTGCTAACATGCTACACATAAGGTATTTACACATTCAGTTATAAAAATATAGCAGACCATAACATATGATTGCATAAGATATTTACATAAGCATAGAGATTTAGACATACAATTTAAAGTATAGCAGGTAGTAACATATGATGGTTGTTCATACAGTATGTTTAGTAGAGATAATCTTGAAGATGTACTGAAGATAAGACAAGAAAGGAAAAACTAAAAAAAGGAGGAGAATACAGACAAGTTCATATGAGGTGCATTGACATTTTAAGGGAAAGCTTTTCAACTTGGTCTAGGGGAGAGTTCGTGGGTATATATGGGGCAATGGGGAGTAGGCAGCAGTGAAGTTGGTAAGTAACATGTGATAATATATAGTGCATCTGTGGGAGTTTTAAAGAGGTTGGATAGTGGGTAGGGGAAAGCTGTTAAACATATAATTTTCCTATTGTTGATTTTTTAGGAGTGTTATTAGTTCTGCATTGTTAAATGTGGGTATTTCCTGTAGAAGTAAGGTGATGGATAAGGAATTTTTATAGATGTTTGCTACACCACCTGCACACTGTTTTGTCTCTCGTGACTAAGTATATTGTATCCTGGGAAATGATCTCGTTATCCCTTATTTCTTTTTTTAACCAGTTTTCAGTAGCTATGACTACACCAGGAGTGTATGTGGCAAGGTAGGCATGTATGTCATGGATTTTATTGCACATACTTCTTAGGTCCATATTTAGTAAGGTGAGTTTGGTTTCTGTTGTTTATTGATATTTAGTAGGTGACTGGTTTATTTTGGGGATGGAAGTGATGATTTTATGAACAGTGGGACCTGGGTTGAGGAGAATATCTCTGCTAATTTTTTTGAATCAATACTTTACAGAAGAAAGAGTGTATGCCAGTTATATTTTGGTCTTGGTTTGGTATTTGATGATAAATTTCTATACTTAGTTTTGAGATATTTATACATAAATAAATCAGATATGGTTTGTAGAAATAGGGTGTTATGGAAAAAGACATGTTGGGTAGATGTTGATATTCTTTGTGAGGACTGGTTGAAGCCTAAGTATTTGATGGAGGTGGATTTGATAATTGGTGATGAAGGCTATGAAAGTGAGGAGGAATAATAAAATGATCTGAGTTAGGGACATCTTATTTAATTAAGGTTCATCTTTGTTGCAAATTAGGATTAGAAAATGGTAGGAGGCTACTGGGTTGGTTGTAGAGATGCAATTTGATAGTTAAAAGAGGCAAGGATTAAGACAGTTTGACAGAGTCTTGGGTGGTAAACTAGAGGGGGTGTTACTATTGGTAGTAATTCTATCGATTATTTATTTATTTTTTTTAGTGGGAAGTGATGGAATTAGTTTAAGAAATATGTGGTTGGTGCTATGGAAGTATTAATGTAGAGTAAGAGGGAATAGGTGGGAATTTGTTTAGGGTAGAGTATCAGACTGAGCCCAAGGGTTAGCGAGGGTGAACAATGCAGGTTGAAAACTTGGCAAAGAGACAGAGAAATAAAAAACAATCAGTGACTGAACTTAAAAAAAACACAAATCTGCTGAGAGAGAGAGAGAGAGAGAGAGAGAGAAGTAAAAGGAACAATGCAATTAAAAAAAAAACATCTGTGCTGGTAGATGAAAGTCTTGATTTTGTTGCTCTAGGACATAGTTTTAGTAGGAGAGTTAATCCAGTATCACCTTGACCTGACTAATGGTGATAACAGTACAAAATTGCACTTGACTGTTTGAACAACTCTGCAATGTAACAGGGATTCTACGGTCTTTGAAATGCAAAGTCCAAAGGCTACCCCAACCACCATAGATCAGCAAAACAATGAGAAGAGTAAGCAAGAATGCAGGAGTGCAACTCTGGAAAAATACCAGCTCAGAACTTAAAGAGGTTACACAAGAAGAGAAATAAACTTAAGGAAGGGAGAAAGCAGACTGCTAAAAAATAAAGGGAGCACAGTCTGTCCTAAATAAATGGTGGGTGGAGTGAGTGGATTCAGGCTGCCTATTGAATGATTCTGCTGTGTTTATGCTTTAGGGATGTTTCCAGTGAACCCTGTAACTCCCTTGCACCCTGCTGGAGAGACAGAGTGAACGGAGGCAGTTTAGTGCATTAGCTGATGCCAGTATTTCAGCTTTCTTCTGTTCACTTTTATCTTCTATACTCGAAGTGCAGTTAAAATAGCCTGTTAAAATGAAACTGCCCATCTAATGACTGTAGTTTAAGTGATCTTTAGCCACTCTTGCACCTATTCCAGGGATCCAGTAAACATTAGCTAGTGTATAGAGTTTGCCATTATATTTATTACAAATGCATACATTCCTTTGGGATCATTAATGGATTCCATAACCTTAGGGATTATAGTAGATTTTTTTTCCAAAATATAGCAGTTCCTCTCCTCTTTTTATTAAAATAAGCAGATAATAACATTTTGTAACCTAAGTTATTTAAATATTGCATATTTTGATCTATAAAATGAGTCTCTTGCAAAAAATAATGTCTTCTCTGTTTAATTTTCGATATCTCATTAATGATATTCTTTTATTGCCATTATTTCATCATTTACATTAACAGATAATAGATTAAAGCCATCCATACTTTGTATTTAAAAATATTTTTAAAAGCTATTATGACACATTTTTCGCATGTTAATTTAATTGTATAAAAGGCTCTGAGGCATTCCTCCAACATTATCTTTAACATTCCACATTTTTTTTAATTCTGCAAACTAAAATGGTAAAACTTGTCATAAATAACAATACTGAAGACAAGTTTACAACTAAAACTGTGCACATTGCTAATAAAATACAACCTACCATGGATACCAAAGTTCCTAGTTTGCCTGTCGAACAGACAAATTACTATATTATCTCTCTGCCTACCAATATAAAAAAAAAAAAATCATCAAAAAAACAGCCAAAAGATACCATGACTTATAAATAATTAATACAATATTATATATAAGTAAACATACTAATAGACTATTAAATTAGTTATATATTTTCCATTTAAAACTATTCGCCCATTATTACATAAAAGGTTTAATAACCCTGTTCTATTAATCAAAAATATTAAATAATCCAACAAATAGTGTACTATGTATCCTATTTATGTAATAGTAGTATAAATTATCCATTAAATATTCCTCAGTTATTCACTCATTCAACATTATTACAGTGAAATATTTAAATAAATAAGTAGAACAGAGTGTGACCTGAAGAGATAAATATATCTCTAAACCTACAGGTGACAGGCAATCTTATCATACTAAACTATTATACAAAAGGGAAATCAAATGCAAATAAATATTTATCATTCTAAAAGATGTACACATATTTTATAGAGCTAACAAAAGCTCTGATTTCATTTTTAAAGTACAAGTGTCTATTTCTCAAAATTGTGTAACACCCTTGACAGGACAACTATCAAAATATTATTATTTATTAAATTACTTCATAAAATATATACATTACTGAGGTCAGAGAAAATGGCTTGCTATTTCTTAGGTTCATAGGTGTTTACTAGGCTAACGACCACAAGGGCCTTTTTAAGCCTAGCCATGCATCCTAAATTTCTAACGAGTTCTGATACCCTTGATAAGTGTAAGCATCGGTCTGGGAGATGAACCATTTACAGGTTACCTGTTTGCATCAGAGACATAGCTGACAAACATGGGATGAATTTCCAGTTTCCCATCCAATTGTCCAAGCAGCAATTGAATTTGATTAGAGAGGAACTCTGCTTCACTTGAATGGGGAGCCTGTTTCACATACGGGGTAGTCTCTGGGATGCATACCTATCTCTCCCACAGGTCCTATTTATATCACAGGCAGGTTTAAGCTTTTAGAACAGGCAACTCTGGTACTGTTTGTTTTGTGGATATGCAGGAGATCCATCAGAGTGGGGTCTGATAATGCCCTGTATGCCAGGCATAGATCTCCCCTCAAAAGCCTGCAGGAGACAGAATACAGGGATAGGGCCTTGAGGCAGTCAGCATAAGACTTATTACTTATGCCCTGTATTCTTTTAGTGAGTAACCTCTGTGGACATTCCAGTTGTTGGATATGCCTGGTTAGGTACATACTAAAGGGGTCATTGTACTCAATGATACGTCTGATGAATGCCAAATACAGTGTAATGATGACTTCCTTGGATGTAGATTCCATACCTTTGTTTTTAAGTTATGCAACATAGAATGACTTCCTCACCACTGTAGACACGTGATAATCAAAGGATAGATTACTATTTATGTGTGTCCCTAAGTCCCTGACTACTGGGTCAACTCTAAGAGGTGTGCTGTCAATATGATAGTTACCAGGGATGGATGACTTCCCATAGGATACTATTATGCATTTCTTGGCATTTAATTTTAGTCCATGACTCTGACACCAGGTGTTTGTCTGTGTCAGCCCCTCCTGGAGAACATTTGTGTCAGTGTGAGATTCAATGACAGCTCCTAATTTGCAATCATCTGCAAATTTAGTCAGTCAGAGTCTGCTGACATTGGCTTTGACTTCTGTGAAGTCAACACCAAAAATGAGCAGTCAAAGGACTGATCCCTGAGGGACTGCACTTGTGACTGGCCTCTTTGTAGAGGTGAACTCCCCAATTCTAACTTCCTGGGTCCCGTCTATGAGCCAGTTGGCTCTCTATTGGGTGACATACGGATTTGTACCTAACCCCTTGAGTTTGTCAACAATGCCCACGTGGGGTATTGTGTGAAATCCTTGGCCAGGTCAAGGTAGGCAGTGTGAATAATTTTGCCCTCATCCATTGCTTTGGTGACCTTCTCAAAGACGTCCACCAGGTTGAATAGGCATGATCTGCCCTTTACAAAACCAAACTGGGTTGTGTCTAGTGTATCTCTATGATAATTCTTTCCATACAAGACTAGTGAGACTTATGGGTCAGTAGTTTCCAGGGTCTGTAGATGACCCACCTTTGTGCAGAGGGATGACTATTGCCTTTCTCCATTCATGAGACATGAAGCCTGTTTGAAGGCTACAGTTAAATAGTAATTCCAGATGCCTGATAGGTCATGTTTCATGCTATTTAGAAGGCATCTTGGGATATTATCTGGGCTCATAGATGCAGTGTTCTTGGTCTTAGAGAGAACATTAAAGACCTGTTCCCTAGTGATAGTAGGGGGAGTTATATTTGATGATATTTCCTGAGGGAAGGTTGAGGGGGAGAGAGAAGTACAGTTGGAGCTGACTTTATCAGCCAGGATGTTTGCTATATCTTCTGGCTCAGTATAGGTTGCTCCATTTACAATGCGCTCTGCACACAATTATGTATAGCATTTGAGGTTGCAGACATAGCTAAAAATGCTTTGTGGTTGTCCTTGGTCTGGGAGGCCAAACTTACCTCAAATTTGGCTTTGTTAAATTTTTTTTCCATAATAAATCTTTATTGTTATATTATTTTCATACACAATTAAAAACAAACACAAAATATTTAGAGAAAAAATACAAAACAAAAGACTACTAACTAATATCACTAATCATCACACCAAACAAATAAACAATATTTACAAGAATGCTTCCATGTAAAACATTAAGAATAGAGGAAAAACAAAAAGTAATTAATAACATTTCCAGTAATATACAGTTTAAATACAAAATTCTCTCCAAACAAATAAATAAATGTAAATACCTTCAAGTTAAAAGTATTATGCTAATATAATATTAAATATCTGTTCCCAAATTTTTGGGTTATTAATATTTTTATTATGCAGACTTAAAAGTAGTTTATGAGCTAATATATGCCTTGTTGCCAAAACTCTAAAGTTTTCCCAAGATGTTTTAGATGGGTCTAACCAATTAGTGGCTATATAAAGCTTCATTAATAGAAAAATATTAATATATATAGTACGTTGTGATCTAGGGAGTTCTTTCGGGGGAATATGTAAAATCGTAAATTTCCATGACAACGTTGTACTTTCGTAACCCATCTTCTGAAGTTGAATCTTAAGGGAATTCCAAAGCTTATATATGCATTTACAGCTCCAGAACATATGAAGAAGATCAGCCGGTTGATTTTTACAATATGGACAAGTTGGAGAGTTTTTAGAATTAAATTTATGCAGGGTAAGGCATGTATAATATGCATTATTCCATATCATCAACTGGGTATACATCAATTTTTGAAGAGAAGTAGATTTGATAGTCAAGTCAATTGCTTTTAACATATTACTTTTGTCTGTCACTAAAATTCGTCCCAATAGTTGTAAAACAAAATTTTATCATGAAATTTAAATTCTTTAATTAATTTATTTGTTGTTGTTATATATTTAATATCCTGTTGGAGGGCTTGCCACAAATCAGAGCATTTATTCATATTCTCATCTTCAGGTTTAAAATTTATAAAGTGGCTCATAGCAAGTTCTCTAATTTGTCTCAAAATAACAAGATAATTTTTAGGTAGGTTAAATTCTTGTCTTATTTGATTGGCCTACCGGTCAAGATATTTATATATATCAATCAAAGTTAAATTAACTATTAGTGGAAACTTTTTAAGATCAATTAATTGATTGTTCAATTTTAAATTAGGATTCCTATGAAAGGGTTGAAAAACCATCATATGCTGAACCAGATCCAAAGATTGAAATAAATCTTGTATAGATAATATGTCTGTTTTAATGTGTTCAATAATCAAATACATTTTCAAAGTATCTTTACCTAAAAAGGGTATTGCTTTAGAATTAATATTTAACTTTAAAATATATTTATAATTCAAAATCACCCAAGTTGGTATCTACTTAGTACTAGTTATATCATAGTTGGCAATTCTTAGAATTCTATTAGAGTTCACGATTAGGAAATACAATTCAAAATTAGGCAACTCCAGTCCTCCTTTATTTTTTGGGGTCATTAATTTATCATAAGATATCCTGTTTTTTTTGGTTCCCAAATGAATTTAGCCAATTCTTTATGAATTTGTTTAAAAAATGTCTTCAAAAGTATTAATTGGGCTGACCTAAAAATATAAAGTAATCGTGGTAACACATTCATTTTAACAATTGAAACTTTTGCTAGTACTGGCAGCCGTAAATTTTTCCACCTCCCAAAATCAGAAATTATTTGGTCCCAAATTGTTTTAATGTTATTATTGTAGAAGTCTTTATTATCTGTAGAAAACTCAATACCTAAGTATTTAATCTTTTCTTTAAATGTTACCTGCCCAACCAAAGGCAATAACGAAAAAGGTTTAGGTGTCTTTAAAGGAAAAATATTGTTTTTTTCCAAGTTAATTTTGTAGTTAGAGACTTCTGAAAAATCATTAACAGCCTTCAGTAATTATCAGTGTCTGATATTGGAGATGCACAATAAATGTTAAGATCATCCGCAAAAGCTGCCATTAAAATTTTGGTTCCATAAATTATTGGAACATTATGATAGACGTTCTGCTTAATATATAAGAACAGAGGTTCAAGATAAAGATTAAATAGTAAAGGGGACAAAGGGCAGCCCTGGCGTGTTCCAGTCTTAATCTGTATTATTTTGGAGAGGCTTCTATTAATGTTCAGTGTAGTATAGGGATTACTATATAATATTTGCAACATTTGAACAAATTCATGGGATATATTAAAATAAGGTAAAAGAGCAAACAAAAAATTTGTATCAACCCTGTCAAAGGCCTTCTGTGCATCAATTATAAGGGCATAGACAAAAAGATTATTTTGTTTAGCATGCGCTATCATAGTATGTAATGTAAGTGTATTATCACTGGTTTGTCTACCTGCCATAAATCCAGCCTGTTCTTTGGATATTATATGAGTCATGATTTTCTTCAGTCTAGATGCTATAATAGAGGTTAGAATTTTCATGTCTACATTCATTAATGATATCGGTCTATAATTATCGGGGTTTTGAGGATCTGAATTGGCTTTATGTATAAAAATAGTTTTAGAAGCGTTAAGATGAGGATCACTAATAGTATTCCTAATTATGTAATTAAATATAACTGAAAGTATCTTACCGAAAATATCAGCAAATCTTTTGTAAAACTCCACTGTCAACCCATCAAGACCTGGTGATTTGTGTGATGTCATATGTTGGATTGTATATACTATGTCTTCTTCAGATATCAGTTTAACTAAATCATTTTGAATATCCTCTCCAATTTTTGGAAACTTAATTGATTGTAAAAATTGTTCTTAAATTCTATGCGAGGACATATCCTTTTGCCCATCATAAATTGTTGTATATATTTTCTCAAAAATATTAATAATATCCTCTGTTTTAGAATATATTTTATTATTAAATTGTATTTCTGAAATTTGTAGTGTTGTTTTTGATTGATTAATGATCCTAGCCAACGCTTTTGATGGTGTTTGAACGTGATTAGCATACCTCGCTAACATCTTATATTCTTGGAATGTTAATCTACTATTTTGTATTAAGAAGAGATCCTTCTGACATTTAAATGGTTCTTTCTCTGTTTGTTCATTAAAATTCAGAATCATTTCTTGATCCAATAATTTAATTTTCGTTTCCAAGTTTTGAATATCTTTATTTAGTATTTTTTTATAATAAGAGGCTTTTTGCAAAAAAGATCCCTCTTATTTGTGTTTTAACTGCTGCCCATTCAATATCTGGGGCATATTGTTGTTTCTTTAGACTAACCAGTAAGTCTTTAAGGTACTTTATAATTTCCTGTATTATTTCTTCCTTATTCAGCAGATTTGGGTTAAGAAACCAATTATAGCCTCTTTGCCGCAAGATATCTTTTATCTCCTTAGCAAAACTCAGTGAAATTTTCGAGTGATCTGATAAATACCATGCATGTATAACAACTATAGGTTCTAAATTAATCAATGTTCTTGAAATCAGGAAGAAATCTATTCTGGACCACATTTTATGACATGGGGAATAAAATGTAAAATTATTTGCACTATTAACATTGTTTAAATAGTGAAAAGGGTCATATAGTCGAAAGTCTTCTTTAATATCATTCAGTGCTAATACAGCATGCTTATTAAATGCTTTGTGTGGACAAGATCTATCCAACTTCGAATTTTGATAAGCATTCCAATCACCTCCAACAATTACATAGTATCTATCAAATTGTGTTAAAATTGAGTACAGCGATGTTATGAATATTTGTTGATCATTACAGGGCGCATAAATGTTTAAAAGTAAAATAGGTTTATCAAATAGGGTAGATGCCAGAATAACGTAGCACCATCGCCCATCTTTATCTGTATTAGAATCTAAAATTTTGTCCTTATATTGATCTTTAATAATTATAGCTACCCCAGCACTATTTGACTTACCTTCCGATGCTACTACGTCTCTGATCCACTTCTTTTTTTTTATATCAACCCATTGATCATTCATTAAATGCATTTCTTGCAGTAAAATAAACCACGCCTTAGCCTGCAACAATACATGTAATAATAGTTTCCTCTTCTTTAAGTTCTGGAGCCCTTTAACATTCCATGAATCTAATTCCCACATTTCAAGGTTGGATGTACAATGAAGGTTTTGGAGAGAAAAGATTAAAGAAAAATAAAGTATATTCAAAACCATACATGGTCTGGAAGCAATCCATATATCCCGTCCTAAACCAGTGCTTACCCACTCTAACCCCGGACCAGGACATATATAGGTCTTGTGTAACAGAATAACAGAAGTTTTAAGAAAATAAACAAATAGGAAAACATCACATTATAAAATTTCAAACATGTTCCATAGTTAAGACCTATATAATCTAACTTAACTACGACAAAGCCTAAACTAAACATTCCCTAACAAGCACTGCATTGATCTACATCTCCCTAGTTAACTATATTTAAGCAAATCAAATTGAAAATACAATATTACAGTACATATAAAAATAAATTGAAAAAAAGGAAGTTTTAGTATTTGGATTAGCTATCAATAGATAAACCGCATGCATAGATACAAAAAAAAAAACATATTAAAATATAACCCTATGTTAAAATAAATATACAGCTAAATACAGATATCCCTGGTTATGAACCCACACTATCATAGTTTTATACTAAAGCAAACTACTAACTAACTAATATAATATGAATTATCACCTTTACACAGTACATTATGAACTATAATGACAAGTATATTTATACAAACATTACTAAATCCCTGCACCCTCTCTAAATAATATAACTACAAAATTCTACATAAACATGTATAAGAGGAACAAATAAAATATTCCTATGTGCTTACTTTACCATACAACAGTGTTATTTTAAAGTTAAATGAGTAAAACGATGTTTAAAACAGTTCTGTTTGGTTTCCCAAGCCTGGAAACCCTGTGAAATATTCGCGACGGGGGACCGCTTTAACAGATGGACTCCCAGAAGTGTCACAGTGAAATCTGCACCCACAACAGCATTTTAGGCACTTCCTGTCTTCTCCTCATCAAAAACACTTCGTAGAAGCCATAAAATGATGAGAAATGAATGCAGGTAATCAAGATAAGCAAAAACAAACAGTTTTATTACTCTGGAAGAGGCCTAAAGCTTTACAAACGCAAACAAAGGATTATCCAGTCCTGGAAGCACAGTAAACAATGGATCCGACCTCAGCAGCATGCCAGTCTCAATGAAAGTTCAATTCAAGTCTCTGATACAGGTAAAGCCTTGAAAACTTTAAGAAACAGATTTCTTGCCTCACTTTTAGTGGAAATAGCATGTTTAGTCCCATCCATTGTAAATATAAGCATATGTGGGTATTTCATTTGAAATGTAATTTGTTTGTCAATAAGAAATTTACAGTATGGAGACAAAGGCTGTCTAGCTTGTCTTACCTGTATGGGTAAATCCTGTGTCAGGGATATTTTATTATTTTTCCACATGATATAGCCTCCAGTTTGTTTTACAGTAGTAAGTATTCTGCTTACATCTTGATAGTTAAGTATTTTAACATATACAGGTCTAGGAAAGTTAGATGCTTGTGACTCTCTCAAAGCTCTGTGCGCTCTTTCAATAATAATTTGTTTCACCCCATTAGAGTCATTTAGAAGCACTTCAAATATTTGTAATATGGATGGAATTAATTCATTATACTGAATAGATTCTGGAATCCCTCTGAGAATAATGTTGTTTCTCCTGGATCTAGCTTCTAAGTCCGTAAGCTTGTTTTGCATAGCCTGTATATCCACATCATGTAGATTAGTTTTTTTTTCAAGTAAAGTTAATTTATCCTCATTTTCAGAAATTCGAGCTTCTGTCTTGACAATTCTCTCCAGCAACTGAGTGCATGAGTTTCCAAATGTTTGTATTTGACAAGTCAGTTTTTTCAGAGCTTCTTGTATGGGTAGCAGAGCATTTCTGATATCTTCCATGTTTAATGGTTGTTCAGATTTAGATTTGGTCCCCTGGTTTCTGTTGTTCCTGTATTTTAGTAATTTTTTGTCTTTTAGAAATCACATCCTTTTCAGGTGACTGTAATTCCGAAAGTTTTGTTTTAGTAGTGGTTGTATCCATGTTTTTTTCCTCTTTTGACATCTTATTTGAACACAAAGACTTGCAGTATAGAAAGCACATGGTTCCTTTGTTTACTTCTCTCTGCAGAGCCAGCTAATCTGTTGTAATCCAGTGAAATATATTCCTTTTTTCCAGTTTTTCTTCTTAGTACTGGATAGTTAAGTGTAGTTGAAGTTATTTTATCGATGATTTGATGTTAAAAGCTTTATATTATCCATTCAGGGTTTAGATTTCCTCAGGTTAAGTAGAGAGCTGCAGTTCAGCAGTGCTTACAGAACGGCAGCCATCTTTGAATCGGCTTTGTTAAATTTTATTTGTCATCTGAGTTGTTTGCTTAGTTTAATGAGAGAGCCTTTATCCTGCTGGGTGCTGCACCTCCTAATATTTGCCATGATTTTCTTCTTCCTGTTATACATCTGATTGATTTTGTGATTCCACCAAGGTGACTTGCTTTTTGAGGTAGTTCTGTACTTCTTCCTAGTGGGTACAGCTGCCTCTATACAGCTATTAACATGTTTCTACAAGGTTTATGTGAACAGTTCTGCATAGGCAGAAGTGTTCTCAGGGTTTATAGGGGCTTGAAATTTTGCCAGGTTCTCACTTAATAGCAGAAGGTTAGCCTTTTAGTATTCCCAGTTTAGCTAGGGGTCCAGGGTTTATTTTTACTTCAAAGGAGACCATTTTGTGATCTGACCTTACCAGGGAAGGCATTAGAGTATGAAGTGTGCAACACTCTCCCGTATTAGTGAGTACCATATCCAGTATGGTTGCACCCTTGGTTGGTGTATTGACTATCTGGTCAAGGGAGTTTGTGTTTCCAAAATGAAGGAATCTCTGTGCATGTAAATTTGATATCATGTGCAATTCACACTTAATAGTGGGGTAATTAAAGTCACCCAAGAATATGATATTGGGTTGGATGGTTAGTGTTTCTAATAAGTTTAAATACATGGTATAGGTTTCCTGGGTCATAGAAGGAGACCTATAGCGTGCAAGGAAATGGTATTGGATTTTACCTATGGTGATTTATATAATACAAATTAAATCCTGAAAAGGTATCGGCTCCATTCAAACCAGGCTGAGTAAATAACTCAATAAGTCATGTGACCTCCCCCTTTAGAATGGAGACTTCCGAATGAAGTCTTTGTAGTTCGTCTAATCCTACAGGGAAATGATTAGAAGGCAGTTCCTCCAAGCAATCCATGTACCACCAACAATTAATTCCACAAAACAGCATTTAAATGACCCAACTGAATAATATAATACAAATTACATGCTGAAAAGGTACCGGCTCCCTTCAGGAAGAAAAATTACAACTGGATAAAAAACACTTTTTTAATGTTACCAAAAACAACAAAGATTAGGCGCTTCCGTCCACAGCAATGTGGACTTGATTAGAATAAAACCATCATTCAATTACGTTTTTAAATACTAACATTTTTGGTGCCAACAGCACTAATTAATTAATGTTGGTATATGCAGTTAGGGGTATGAAGTACATTAAAATATTTATAATTTTATGAGATTTTATAGTTAGAGTATTATGTATTAGAAGAGAATAGGACGTTTTGGGTAAATTGTATTTATTTAACATAGTGCTGTTCATTTTAAATGATTCCATATTTCACTTTAAATGAACATAAATTCAATTAATAGGACCAAGGTTATGTTTAAGCAAGGGAATTGTAACTCTAAATACATCATATATATGGCTAAGAGCATGACCTGTCCCAGCTTCTACATAGGCAAAATGCAGAGGTTATTTAAAAAAAAATTACGACCATTTATACAATATTAGAAAGAAGGACATTAATAATGTCCTATACAGACATAGGTTCATAGGTTCATAGGTTTATACTAGGCTATCTGCCCTAAGGCATTTATAAGCCTAGCCCAAATTTTTGTGGCTTACGCCACCCCTTATATGAAAAAATACTGTGCCCATTAGTTTGTTGTGCCTCTGTCCAGCAGTGACACAGAGATGATTCAGGTAAACCTACGATCTCCCATCCACAGGTCTAGATTTCTCTTGAACAGAGTCAGCGAGGTGCTCTGCCTCACATGGACCGGGATTTTATTCCACAGCATAGGAGTCTCTGAGTGATAAATCTATCCCTCCAGCATGTCCTATTTATATCCGTGCTAAGGTTTAAGTCGCTTGCTCTAGTGGTTTTGGTGGATTTGGATTTTTGAGGTGGAGCATGTCCATTAATTCCGGGTTGGACATGGCCTTGTATGTCAGGCACATGTCACCTCTGAGCAGGCGGTATGCGACTGAATAGAGCTGGAGTTTCTTCAATCTGGCAGCATATGACAGATTTTGGAGTCCCTTTATCCTTTTGGTGAGGAACTTTTGGGGTCTCTCCAATTGCTGCAGATGTCGGGTGAGATACATCCCGAATGGGGCATTGTACTCGATCATTGGTCTGATAAGTGAAGAGTACAGGGGAACAATGACCTCACTAGATCTGGATGTGAATCCCTTCATGATCAGGTGGGCAATGTAGAAGGTCTTTCTAACCACTTTAGCAATGTGAGTGTCAAAAGAAAGGCCACTGTCAACCTGGGTCCCCAGGTCCCTGATAACCTCTTCTGTGCTTAGTGGATTGCCACCTATATGGTAGCTTGGGGTTACCTTGTTTTTCCCGAAGGGTATGACTATACATTTTTTGGCGTTTAACTTCAGGCCATGGCTCTGGTACCAGCTATCTGTTTCCGTGAGTCCCTTCTGAAGGATATCCGTGTCCGATGCACTTTCCACTATGGCGCCCAATTTGCAGTCGTCTGCAAACTTTGTCAACCAAAGTCCTCCCATGCTGGCCTGTACTTCTGAGAAGTAGATGCCAAACAATAGGGGGCCAAGGACCGAGCCCTGTGGGACACCACTTGTGACCAGCTTGGAGTCTGACACAGCGCCAGCAACTCTAACCCTGTGGGTTCTGTCCTTGAGCCAGTTTGCAACCCATCTTGTGACATATGGGTTTACATTTAAGCTGGTAAGTTTTTCTACAATACCCGAGTGGGGTATTGTGTTGAAAGCCTTTGCAAGGTCAAGGTAGGCTGTATGGACTGCCTTTCCCTCATCAATGGCCTTGGTGACTGTTTCGAAGAAGTCGACCAAGTTCAAAAGGCATGATCTTCCCTTGACAAAGCCAAACTGGGTCGGGTCCAATGTCTGCAAGTCCCCTATATCTTTGTTTATGAGCTCCATTATGATCCTCTCCATAGCTTTGCAGACTAGACTTGTTAAGCTTATGGGGCGGTAATTACCAGGTTCCGTAGAGGCGCCGCCTTTGTGGAGTGGGACCACAGTTGCCATATGCCACTCCTTGGGCACGTATCCTGTGGTAAGGCTGAGATTAAACAGCTGCCTTATGTGTGGGGTTAATTCCTCATTTAGCTCGTGTAGCACACATGTGGACAAATATGGGGACAGTCATTTTTTTAAGTTCACCATCTTAGAGCAGATTAGGCTAGGACAAAGAGGGGGGACTTATAAGGCACTATTAGGACAAAAGGAAATAAAATGGCAATTATTAACTGATGCTTCAAATGAACCTGGATTAAATGATTATATTGCTATTAAACCTAAATTACAGTTAGAAATGTAAGATTGTAAACATATGAAGTATTGTTTATTTTGTCTGCAATTTGAGACAAAAAGAAATATATTACACATATTTTTATATATTTTTTACATAATGCTGGTATATGCAGTTAGGGGTGTGAAGTACATTAAAATATTTATAATTTTATCAGATTTTATAATTAGAGTATTATGTATTAGAATAGAATAGGAAGTTTTCGGTAAATTGTATTTATTTAACATAGTGCTGTTTATTTTAAATGATTGCATATTTCACTTTAAATGTATGTACATTCAATTAATTAGTGCTGTTGGCACCAGAAATGTTAGTGTTTAAAGACTTAATTGAATGATGGTTTTATTCTGATGAAGTCCACATTGCTGTGGATGAAAGCGCTTAATCTTTGTTGTTTTTGGTAACATTAAAAAAGTGTTTTTTATCCAGTTGTAGTTTTTCTTCCTGAAGGGAGCTGGTACCTTTTCAGCATTTAATTTGTATTATATTATTCACTTGGGTCATTTAAATGCTGTTTTGTGGAATTCATTTTTGGTGGTACATGGATTGCTTGGAGGAACTGCCTTCTAATCATTCCCCTGTAGGACTAGACGAACTATAAAGACTTCATTCGGAAGTCTCCATTCTAAAGGGGGAGGTCACACGACTTATTTAGTTATTTACTCAGCCTGGTTTGAATGCACTGAATATGCAATTAATGCGTAAACCATTCAATCTTTCAGCAGGAAGTTTATCGGGTCAGGATATACCTAACGGCCTAGGGGTAGGACTGGAATTGCCTACAGCTCTGGACACCGCAAGTTCACAGGTGACAGCTGAACCAGGCAATGTAAGCAGACTAATGGACAAGGACTTCACCTTTGATTTTTCGTTGTTTAATTTGGAAGAGGATTACCGTTGTACAAGAGCAAAACCTAAACGAACTATGACAACCCAGACCTATTCAGTGGCTGTAAGCAATGCTGCCACAATGGACAAAGGTACTGTAAGGCATCGCTCGAGTCCTAGAGATAATGTTACTACAAAAGTAAATGTGGGGCAGGGTGTTACACAACTGGAGAATTTTTGCAGAAAGAAGTTTATTTTAATTCTATGAGCCAGGAATCTGGCTTTGAGGAAAATGTAAATAATGTGCCTGATGGAACTTTAAAAGATTTGATATAGTCATTTGTAAAACAATTTGAATGCTAGAAAAGGAGTTAAATTAGACAATGCTTATTTAAACAAATGTATTTCTTTAAGTATTGTCCCTATGGGACTTCATTTTTTTAAGGCACTTATGGGGGTTGTTTTAAATGAACAAGCATGCAATGAACTTAATGCACTTTTTAATTAGTTTGGTCCTGATTACATGAGATTACTTATTAAGAAAAATGATGAAAGATTATGTAAATTGATGGAGGAAGTGGAAAAATTAAACAACATTATTGTTAATGATTTGTTGTTTGCACAATGGGAGAAACTGTATACAAACCAGTTTAATTTGGCTGACAAAAAAAGCTCAAATTATTTATTCCAAGAAGTGTAAAAGGTTAAGGAGGGATGCAGAACACTACAAGTACAATGCTGTTTACCCCTGGAAGGAAGGAAGGCTAGCTATGACAAAGGAAATGAGAGACATGACACTAGTAGGAATCAGAGATTTAACCAAGAGGCATATCAGGAGGGTAGAGGTTCAAATTTTTACAAGAGCTGGAAACTGCAACAACAACCGAATTGTTGAAAGGATTGGAGGTGGAAACAGAACAGGCAATATTGGACACAGTGACAGAATGTAGACCAGAATTGGTGGGAGAATATGAGACAGTGGTAGCCCCGAATATCCCCATATGGGCAACTTCAGAAATAATTTCTGAGGGTATAGTTAATTGCATGGACAATTTTAAAATCTACAACTATACTAATTTGGTACTAGGAAGGGACCATTTCAAATTATTATCTAAGGGTATGAAATATATACCAAGAACTAGATTTCATTTGGTTGACTCTTTAACAGAGATTAAGTTATTTCTCAGAAAAATAAATTTGGCAATGATGTTTCATAACAGATCTTTACCAGATTGTAAAGGAGGGTTAAAGAAAAAAAGTACTTGCGTCCCACCCACCCACCCTAGTGTAGCTGTATATGAAAAATTGGTCACAAGGGAAGCATATTGATTAGAAAATAATATAAGATACAAGAAAATACAATGTAATTTATCTGATAACGAAATAAGAACTGTAGAACAACTCAAAAATGACCATAACATCAAGGTTATGAAGCCCAACAAAGGTGTGGGGGGGGGGGTTATATATGACACTTGAGATTACACTACAAAAATGTATGACATACTCCAGGAATCTGTTACTATGAAACTGTGTCCATTAATGAAATACATATAGGATACAAATGGATTGACATGTGTTAAGAAGAATTTTCTTCTGGACAATTGTATTACTTTGGACACATATAATTTTTTAAAGGTTGAGTATCCCACTTTGGCAACAATAGTGGGAATACCAAAGGTCCACAAGGATATTATTGATCATTCTTTTTGTCCCCTTGTGTCAGGTAGCCACTCCAAAACTTCCCCTTTAGGAATAGCCATTGACAAATGACGTAAGCATCTATATGGGAAAATCCCACACCTGATAAAGGACTCGTGTCTTTTTAGGTAGTCTTACTCCTTGTTTGTGGAAAGAGGGACTAAGTTTTATTATCATGGATGTAATAGATTTGTTTTCATGTATACCAAAACAACAAGTGTTAGAAGGATTTTGCAACAGTGTCAGGCAATACACTAATCTGGATTGGGACTGTGTAAATCTAATAATGGAATGTATGACAATTGTACTTGAACTTAATTATATTTACTTTGAGGGTGAATATTATCAACAGACTAGAGGGGCGGGGATGGGGGCAACTTGCACCCCCATGTTCGCCAACTTGGTTATGTTGTATTGGGAGAACACTTTCATTTTCAAGAGTGAGTATTATAAGTACACTCGATATTATTCCAGATTTTTGGATAACATTTTTATTTTATGGGATGGTCCACGAGACAGTATAGATCAGTTTATGGACTTTTTAAATAGCACAAGTACATTCTTAAAATTTACATATTCCTGCAATACAGATGGTATAGCATATTTGGATACTTTTATATCTAATACATCCAATGGCTTTAAATCTCATATTTATAGGAAAAACACTTTTTCTAATAGCTATTTAGAGTACTCAAGTAATCACTCTAGAAAAATTATGAAAAACATTTTTAAAGGTCAGTATATAAGGGCTGCCAGAATGACGTCCTTATATTCTGACATGGTTGAAGAAATAGACTTCATAAGTTCCCTTATTCAACTCGAGGGGGTATCCCACAAACATCTTGGAAGATGTTAAAAAATATGTTATAAGTGAATGGGGGAGGAAATATCCACCCATTCTAGGTAAGGAATTGACTAAAAATGTTGATATAGCTTCAGATAATAAAGAGGTACATTTTAATAGGGCTTGTATTTTGGAATATTCCCCCATGTGAACCAGATAAAACAGATTCTTTGTAGAAATTGGAATATATTTATAGCGGAAAATAAAATAAGAAACATTGTGAGAGATACTCCATTAGTTGTCTACAAAATGGGTAGTAATATCAAGAAGAATTTAGAGAGGGGCAATACTGTAAGGGCAATGAGTGAACAGAACAAACACACTAGGCAGTGTGGGAGCTGTAGGCAGTGTCATGCTATTTTAGAGGATGGGGGTGTTACCTTGAAAAACATTTATAGAACAAAGGTTATTTTTAAGCAAGGGAATTGTAACTCTAAATACATCATATATATGGCTAAGTGCATGACTTGTCCCAGTTTCTATATAGGCAAAAAGGAGAGGCTATTTAAAAAAAGATTTATGACCATTTCTATAATATTAGAAAGAAGGACAGTAATAATGTCCTATACAGACATGTGGACAAATATGGGGACAGTCATTTTTTTTTTAAGTTCGCCATCTTAGAGCAGGTTAATTTAGGACAATGAGGGGGGAATTATAAGGCACTATTAGGACAAAGGGAAATAAAATAAAATAAAATAGCAATTATTAACTGATGCTCCAAATGAACCTGGATTAAATGATTATATTACAATCAAACCTATATTACAGTTATCCCACACCTGATAAAGGACTCGTGTCTTTTTAGGTAGTCTTACTCCTAGTTTGAGGAAAGAGGGACTAAGTTTTATTAGCATGGATGTAATAGATTTGTTTTCATGTATACCAAAACAACAAGGGTTAGAAGGATTTTGCAACAGTGTCAGGCAATACACTAATGTGGATTGGGACTGTGTAAATCTAATAATGGAATGTATGACAATTGTACTTGAACTTAATTATATTTACTTTGAGGGTGAATATTATCGACAGACTAGAGGGGTGGGGATGGGGGCGACTTGCACCCCCATGTTCGCCAACTTGGTTATATTGTATTGGGAGAACACTTTCATTTTCAAGAGTGAGTATTATAAGTACACTCGATATTATTCCAGATTTTTGGATGACATTTTTATTTTATGGGATTGTCCACGAGACAGTATCAATCAGTTTATGGACTTTTTAAATAGCACAAGTACATTCTTAAAATTTACATATTCCTGCAATACAGATGGTATAGCATATTTGGATACTTTTATGTCTAATACATCCAATGGCTTTAAATCTCGTATTTATAGGAAAAACACTTTTTTTAAATAGCTATTTAGAGTACTCAAGTAATCACTCTAGAAAAATTATGAAAAACATTTTTAAATGGCAGTATATAAGGGCTGCCAGAATGATGTCCTTATATACTGACATGGTTGAAGAAATAGACTTCATAAGTTCCCTTATTCAACTCGAGGGGGTATCCCACAAACATCTTGGAAGATGTTAAAAAATATGTTATAAGTGAATGGGGGAGGAAATATCCACCCATTCTAGGTAAGGAATTGACTAAAAATGTTGATATAGCTTCAGATAATAAAGAGGTACATTTTAATAGGGCTTGTATTTTGGAATATTCCCCCATGTGAACCAGATAAAACAGATTCTTTGTAGAAATTGGAATATATTTATAGCGGAAAATAAAATAAGAAACATTGTGAGAGATACTCCATTAGTTGTCTACAAAATGGGTAGTAATATCAAGAAGAATTTAGAGAGGGGCAATACTGTAAGGGCAATGAGTGAACAGAACAAACACACTAGGCAGTGTGGGAGCTGTAGGCAGTGTCATGCTATTTTAGAGGATGGGGGTGTTACCTTGAAAAACATTTATAGAACAAAGGTTATTTTTAAGCAAGGAAATTGTAACTCTAAATACATCATATATATGGCTAAGTGCATGACTTGTCCCAGTTTCTATATAGGCAAAAAGGAGAGGCTATTTAAAAAAAGATTTATGACCATTTCTATAATATTAGAAAGAAGGACAGTAATAATGTCCTATACAGACATGTGGACAAATATGGGGACAGTCATTTTTTTTTAAGTTCGCCATCTTAGAGCAGGTTAATTTAGGACAATGAGGGGGGAATTATAAGGCACTATTAGGACAAAGGGAAATAAAATAAAATAGCAATTATTAACTGATGCTCCAAATGAACCTGGATTAAATTATTATATTACAATCAAACCTATATTACAGTTGCAAACATAAGATTGTAAACATATGAAGTACTGTTTATTTTGTCTGAAATTTGAGACAAAAAGAAATATATTACACATATTTTTTATATATTTTTTTACATAATGTTGGTATATGCAGTTAGGGGTATGAAGTACATTAAAATGTTTATAATTTTATCAGATTTTATAGTTGGAGTATTATGTAGTAGAATAGAATAGGAAGTTTTGGGTAAATTGTATTTATTTAACATAGTGCTGTTCATTTTAAATCATTGCATATTTCACTTTAAATGGATGTACATTCAATTAAATAGTGCTGTTGGCACCAAAAATGTTCGTATTTAAAGACTTAATTGAATGATGGTTTTATTCTGATGAAGCCCACATTGCTGTGAATGAAAGCACTTAATCTTTGTTGTTTTTGTTAACATTAAAAAAGTGTTTTTTTATCCAGTTGTAGTTTTTCTTCCTGAAGGGAGCCGGTACCTTTTCAGTATTTAATTTGTATTATATTATTCAGTTGGGTCATTTAAATCCTGTTTCTTTGACTTAACCTATGGTGATTTGAATATGGAGCAGTTCAAGTCCATTGTCCTGTTTGGCCAGCCTTGAAGTATATTTATTTTTGATGTAAATAGACACCTCCACCTTTAGTCCCTGCCTGTGAAGTAGCTGGTCTAAATGTGTGGAAGGAATTATAACTATGCACTGTTGGTGTGCTGCCCACATCTTTAAACCACGTCTCTGAGACAACACAAACATCAACATTCTCTAGGGTAAAGAAAGATTCCAGGGAGTGGAGTTTTTTCTTTTTTGTTTAGGCTCCTAGTATTGAGTAGCGATACCTTTAGACTTTCTTGGTTTTGATTTGCTATGTCAAAAGTACATTCAGTTTGGCATTGCCTAAAAAAGGCACTATGAGGTAGACAATGTTTCAGCGAATATTCAAAAGCCTAGAGGAGGGAGGTGCAGACCATCCTTGGAAAAGCAGTGTGGTCCATTGACCGTCTCCTTCCATGCTGACAAATATTGCACACCCCTTAGAATGATATTTTTCACCCCCTTAGAATACTCTTTGGAGTAAAAAAAATATTTGCAGTCTATATTGTATTCAAAAGTTACAATGTGCTAAACTCAAATTCTATTCTCCCTTCCCAGCTTCAAACATACTGATAAATCTACTTTAGTTTCTATCAAAATGCATGCACTGATTCAGCAATATAACACTCAAATTTCAGCTTTGACTTATAAAATGAGTCATTTCCGCTAGTCTTAGTTACTCTAATGATGTACAATATGCAAAAAAACTTCAAAGTTCACATGACCAAGCTTCAAATTTCAGCTTTCATATGATTTTCAAATATTTTATCTGATATTCCATGTAAATTGGATGAGATTTTCTACCTTAACATTTGTGCCATTTGCAGGTATATAATGAATATATTTTTATAAGCAGTTAGTTATTTTAATTTATTTTTTCTGTGTTGCTTTCCCACTATAGTTTTATATACTGTATAACTTGCATTTCTAATATATCCCATCAAAAAGCTATTTAATCATCAGCTCTCTATTATAAATAAATTATGTATGTGTATATATATATATATATATATATATATATATATATATATATATATATAATCTTACATATTAGATGTTTCATTCACTGTGCATTTGCACATTATTCACAAGATGTTTACTCTTCTTAATTCTAGTATTACAAGCAATCTTAACTATATCTAAAATAATTCCTGCTTGTTTAATTTGAATGTTTTAGCCATTGTGAACTGCTATTCTGATCTAAGCTTCACATCCTGACATTAAAATTTGATTGCAACACCTGAAAATGACAATTCACAGCACACAGCAGCTGACAATTTCCTCTGTAAGTTTCTTATTCTACTTAATTCTTTCAAACTGTTCTAATCATTAACAAACATCTAACTTTACTTTTTTTCCATTAGTATGTACAGAAGTAATGGCACTACAGCATAAGCTATTAACATTCAGCAACATTTAAGCAAATTATATGTCAGCAACTACCCAATATGAAACATTACTATATCTTTTGTTTCACCAATTCTTTACTTCTAAGAAAAGAAAAAATATGTTATTTTGAGCAGATTTATTTCATTTATATACTTGGATAAAAAAGAAAAAATAAGTTCCTTTCTGTTTTAACAGACATAAATGATGAACTTTGACCTAGATTTTCTTCAGAATATTTCAAGGTGGGAAGCAAAGCACACAAGAATCCAGCACTCTGACACAACTGGAACATTATTTTGTTCTCAAGCTTTTTTAAGTGTTTCTTGCTTCATAAATAACTTTTGAAAGGAATGTGTTACACAGGAAGAAAGAAAACAAAATCACCAGCACTTTAACAATTCTAACTATTATATTTCTTATTTGTTTAACTTTTAGAAATACACTTATAAATTTATTTAAATAAAACACATAGGATCATAGGATCATAGTAGGCTACTAGGCTATTGTACCTGAGGCCCTTATAAGCCTAGCCAAGAGTTTAGCCCATGTTTAGACAAGTCAGCACCAGTGGTCGCTGGTGGCTTCAAATCAAAGGAGGGCTGCAGGAGACAGTTGAATGGGTGGGGCCAATGGGATGGGTTGTGGTTAAATTGAAAGGGGTGGATCTATGCTAAAACCTGCAAAAAATCAGACTTTAATTAAACACACTGCCCGGGTGCTAAATCATCATTATGAGAGTTCAATCAAGACAAAATGAAGTGTAGAAGAAAAAAAATATTTCAATGCATTGGTTACATGACAACTTACTTAATATCTAGATGGAAACAAAAAGGTTGTGAGACATGAAAAAATAAATTACTTTTTAAATACAGTACTGGAATGCCAGTCAAAATCAAGTATAAAAACAAGCAGCACTCAACTCAAACCACTAAGTAACATGCTGAAAGTAGCAATTTATGTGATACCCCTAGTTGTAAAAATATTTCTTATCCAAAAAAAGATCTGCTGCCTGACAATAACTATCTACTTGTTTCATGGGGAAAACATGATCAAAGTAATAAATGAACAGCAAAGAAAAAACAAGTTCTAGATAAATTGCTTAAAGGATTACTGCCATAGGTTATGGACCACACATGATAGCTTAGCATTCTGTTTAGTTAACCTGTAAAGCCTGCAAATATAACTGCAAGTCTCCAACAAATATAATGAGCTTCTGAAAATACTGTATTCCTGTCCTTTATTACAAATACTGTCATATGCATTTTGATACCCAAGGCTTATACGCATCTAGTTATGCAAATATTCTCTGCGTGGCAACAACAAAAAGGCTTTCAATGTTAGTAATTCTTTAACAGTATGCTTATTAAAGCTTATTTTCATTTTACAGTCTCAGACAAGCTTACCTGATGGTCATTAAAGCATTGCTACTTAAACACAAAGCAACAGGCATTGTAACAACATACATTTTCTGAATAAGAAGAAGCATAAATCAACAGTATAAAAATATGACAGAAAACCAGAACATTCTGAAAATCAAGGACAGATGAAAAGCTACTGTAGTACTTGTGTCTATGTTGGATGGGGGAGATACTCTGCACACTTAACACTGCATAACTGCTCCTTACTTTGCTTGGACACATCCAGGGTCACTATGTGGGGGACTGGAGTGCAACATGTATGTCACAAATTGAATTGTCTCTGGCTGACTGTGCTGGCCCTGACATATTTGTCATACCTTTCAACCTCAGAGCAAGAAATCTGAACAAAGCCATAAATAAAAGTGGGACAAAGGCACAAATATTAGGACAATTTTTAAATATTGTTCTTATAAACTTAGAAAGATAACAGAATAGTAGTTCTTGCATTAGTATGAATTTTCTGAAGGGTATGAAATCTGAAACTCAAATGACTGTCATTATTTTCTAACTTCAATCTTGAATGACTTGCCACTAATTTGCCAGAAAAGCACAATTTTATGAAAAACAGACCAAAAATATGATGCAAAAATATAGAATAGCCACACAATACAACTGGGAACCTGTCAAAGAAGGGACACTTTTTAATATTAGTACTGTTAACTTGAGCAGCTGACAAAAATAAGAGAATCTACATGCATTTCTGAAATTGAAAGCAATCTATAACTGTGATTATTGCAATTATTTATTAATTGTAAGCCCTCCACATTTTCTTCCAAATTTGCCATTTTGTGGAGGGATTATTAGGACAAGAGCAACATTTTGAGCCAAAATCAGAAACAGTTAAGAGGTTTGGATATACCTAATTCTATAAAGTGATTTATTTGCCCATGCCTCTTAATGCAGGAAATCTGGACAAGGTCAAATATATTGGGGGAACATACAAACAGTATTAAAAATTGCTCTTGTATAAACTTAGACAGTTGACAGAATAACAGGTCTTGCATGAATCTTTCTGAAGGGTATGAAGTCCAAAACTTAATGTCTTTCATTATTTAGTGACTTCATTCCTAAATGATTTGTCAAAAAACACAAATGTTATGAGGAACAAATCAAAAATAAGAAACGCAAATCTTTTCATTTTGCAAAAATCTGGACAGTTGAGAGGTATAGTTCAGCTGGAGCTGTCTGAGTTTTCCTCCCTTCCCCCTCACAAAATTATGGTCGAATGGGGCCTTCCCCCTGCAGCTATTCCAATGTCCCATTACTTGGCTATTATTCATAGGTTCATAGGTTCATAGGTTCATACTAGGCTATCTGCCCAAGGGCATTTATAAGCCTAGCCCATAGTTATGTGGCTTTCGCCACCCCTTTAGTTTGAATAAAAACTATGCCTATCATTTTTCTGTGCCTCTGTCAAGCAGTGACACTGAAGTAATCCCTGGGGTATATCTGCGATCTCCCATCCATTGGTCAAGATTCCTCTTGAACAAGGCCAGCGAGGTGCTCTGCCTCACATGTACCGGGATTTTGTTCCACAGCATAGGGAGTCTCTGGGTGATGAATCTGTCCATCCAGCACGTTCTATTTATAACCGTGTCAAGGTTTAAGTCTCCCACCCTTGTGGTTCTGAGGGATCTAGATTTTTTGAGGTGAAGCATATTCATCAAATCTGGGTTTGACATGGCCTTATATGTCAGGCACAGGTCACCTCTGAGCAAGCGGTATGAGACTGAATAGAGCTGGAGTTCTTTCAGTCGGGCAGCATAAGACATATTTTGAGACCCTTTATCCTTTTGGTGAGGAACTTTTGGGGCCTTTCAAGCTGCAGCAGGTGTCTGGTCAGATACATTCCAAATGGGGCATTGTACTCAATCATAGGTCTAATGAGTGATGAGTACAGGGGGATGATGACCTCCCTTGATCTAGATGTGAATCCCTTCATGATCAGGTGGGCGATATAGAAGGTTTTCCTAACTACTTTAGCAACATGAGTGTCAAACGCAAGGCTACTGTCAACTTGGGTCCCCAGATCCCTGATGACTTTTTCTGTGCTCAGTGGATTGCCACCTATATGGTAGCTAGGGGTAACCTTGTTTTTCCCAAAGGGTATGACTATGCATTTTTTGGCGTTTAACTTCAGGCCATGGCTCTAGCACCAGTTATCCATTTCTGTGAGGCCCTTCTGGAGGATATCTGTGTCAGATGTGTTTTCGACTATGGCCCAGTTTGCAGTCATCTGCAAACTTTGTCAGCCATAACCCTCCTGTGTTTGCTTGTACTTCAGAAAAGTAGATGCCGAACAAGAGTGGACCCAGGACTGAGCCCTGTGGGACACCACTTGTGACAGGCTTTGAGTCTGACATGGCTCCAGCAACTCTGACCCTGTGGGTTCTGTCACTTAGCCAGTTTGCAACCCATCTTGTGATGTATGGGTTTACATTCAAGCTGATGAGTTTTTCAATGATACCTGAGTGGGGTATTGTGTCAAGGCCTTTGCCAGGTCGAGGTAGGCTGTATGGACTGCCTTTCCCTCATCAATGGCCTTGGTGACTGTCTCGAAAAGGCAACCAAGTTTAAGAGGCAGGATCTGCCTTTGACAAAGCCAAACTGGGTTGGATCCAAAGTCTGCAAGTTCCCTATGTCTTTATTTATGAGTTCCATTATGATCCTCTCCATGGCTTTGCAGATAAGGCTTGTCAAGCTAATGGGGCGGTAATTTCCAGGGTCTGTGGAGGCACCGCCCTTATGAAGTGGGACCACAGTGCCACTCCTTGGAGTGTATCCTGAGGTGAGGCTAAGATTAAACAGCTGTCCTAATTGTGGGTTTAATTCCTCGTTGAGTTCATGAAGCACACAGCCGTGACACCATCCGGTCCCATGGAGGCTGTGATTTTTGCCTTAATGAGAGGAGTTCTCACCTGGGCGTTAGAGATGTTTGCGGGGCTACAATCCTCTGGCATAGATATCTCTGCTTTTGGGGAGAAGTTTGCACTGAACCTGTCAGCCAGTATGTTAGCAATGTGTGTAGGTTCAGTAATTTTCATATCATTTTGAACTAATTCTGAGCATATCTGGGAGTTTCCTCCTAGGTTTCTAACATAGCTAAAGAAGGCCTTATGATTGTCTTTAGAGTCCTTGGCGATTTTTCTCTCAAAATTTGCCTTGGATGATTTTATGAGAGCTCTTAGTTTTTTTCTTATAATGATCAAAGGTGTCTTACCTTTCAAGGATTTTGCTCTATCTTGTAGTAGCTTCCTCCTTTTATTGTAGAGCTTGTTTATGGCTGGGGTCCACCAGACTGGACGCTTGCCTTTGGTACAGAGAGTCTTAGTTTTGTTTGGGATTGCCTGATCCATGCAGTCCTGTAGGTGCTGGTAGAAGGCATTTGTAAGTGATTCAGCGGTTTGAGTAATGTTTACCACTGGCTCAGGGGCCTTAAAGGAGACTACACTAGTTTTTAGAAGTGTGAAATCGGCTTTTGAGAAGTTTTTCACTGTGGTCTTTTTGTTTCAGGTGGGGCGGGATGAGGACCTCCAGCGAGATTAGTTTATGATCTGATCTCACCAGTGAGGGTATACTTCCGGTGTTGAACATTTTGATCCCATGTTCATGATGATGAGATCAAGTATGTTTTCTCCTCTTGTGGGGATGGTGACTAGTTGTTCCATGGCATTTGAGTTTATGAACTCCAGGAATCTTTGGGTTAGAGTATTCGGGCTTGAGTAGTGTTCCCAGTCTATATTAGGGTAGTTGAAGTCACCTAGTATGATGGTGTTTGGAGATACATTTATCCCTCCAATGTTTTCAGGAAGGCCATGTGAGGTTCCTGAGTTTGAGAGGGTGGCCTGTAACATGCTACAAATTGCAGAGCAGTCTTGCCTATGGTTAATTGCACCTGGATGGTCTCCGATGCATTGTGCGTTGCCACCAACCTTGAGGTGTGGGTGTCCTTTATGAATATGGACACCCCCCCTCCTTTCTTGGTGTTGTCCGGATTTTGGGGCCGGAACGCATGATATGAGGTGAAACCTGTTAGTGCTGGGGTGCTCTCAGGAGCCTTGAACCAGGTTTCTGTCACAGCACAGACATCGATGTTCTCCATATTGAGAAGGGCCTCGCGTGCATCTTGAGAGTGAGACTTCTGGCATTGAGCAGCATTACCCTTAGTTTTTTCCTTTTTGGTGTTCTAGGGTGGTAGGTTTAGAATTTGAGCCTTGCCTAAAAAAGGCACTATGGGGGTGGCAAGAGCCTTTGCCAATATCCGGAAGCTCAGGGGTGACAGGTGCAAGCCGTCCCTTGCGAAGCAGCGTGGCTTGTGCAGCATGTCATCCCAGGCAGACAGACATTGGATCCCCTTTGAATGACACCAGAATTTAAGCCAATTATTAAAGCTGATCATCTTATCACTGTATTGTGGCATCATTCTAGGTGAAGGTAGGATACTGCTCAAGGTCAGGGTCATACCTGCCTGGGCTACATAATCAGAGAGCTCCTCGATGTCCCTTTTCATGTAGTCCAAGGAGGTACGTCTCAGGTCGTTGACACCAGCATGGACAATGACTGAGTCATACTTGTACCTGCTGTTGAGAGACCTGAGTGCTTGCATTATGTGGCGGATTCTAGCGCCCGACAGACAGCTTACTGTGACCTTCTCCTTACTCAGTCTGGTGAGCGGGACGTCAGTGTGTCTGACTATGGAATCACCAATGACAAGTGTGTCTGGCATTTTGTTTGGCCTTAAGGGCTGTGACTGTTTGACACTCTGACTGTATGGTCTATGTGTTGCATGTGTTGGGTCGTGAGGTGGTAGTTGTTTGGGTGTCTGCTTTGGTGGCCTCTGCTGTTTTGGTAAATTTTTGATCAGAGCCTCCGAGTATGTCTTTGTGTGAGTATGTGTATGACTTGAAGTTGTGATGGTACCATGTGTGACTGGGTATGTATTGTGTGTGGTTACCTTCTCCTCCTGTCTGGTCTTGCCAGTCCTATGTTGAGAGAGCTCAGCCTCCAGTTTGGCCGTATAGTTGCATCTCTCGCATGTATTTGTGTTTTGTGGGAGAAGAAGAGGATTGTCTGTGTACATGAGGCAATTGTAACATTGCCTCAATATCCCCAGGTTCACCAGTTGAGCTGGAGAGGACACTAGCAACTGATCCCTCGACATACTAGAAGTAGTAGATAAAGAGACTTTCAAAGGACTCCGGGTGAAGTGGGTTTTAGGCTTCCACTCCATTTACTAGAAACACTATAATGTGCATGCTGCTTTACTTCTATGATGATTTGGATTTCATTTAAAAGTTTTATTTTACATTTTACAGCAAAAGCACTAATAGACATCTGCTAAACCAAGGAATGCAGTCTCACAATGAAAATAGAATTAGCATTAAAACTTCTCTGCCCTTGAAACTCACATTCATTGAAACAGCATTGAAACCCACATTCAAAGAAAATACATCTGGCCAGTGGCAGATAAAGATTAACTTTGGTCTGTTTTCAAATCATAGGCCACTTGCACAGGAAACAGACATGTGTTCTTTGATACACCTTCCTTCATCATCTTCTTTCGGCTGTTCCCATTAGGAGTCACCACAGTGGATCATCTGTTTCTATTTCTTCCTGTCCTCTGCATCTTGCTTTGTCACACCAACCACCTGCATGTCCTCTCTCACCACATCCATAAATCATATCTTAGGCCTTTCTCGTTTCATGTTACCTGGTAGCTTCATCCTTAGCATCTTTTTCCCAATATGCTCAGCATCCCTCCTCAGCACATGTCCAAACCAACATAATCTTGTCTCTGGTTTTGTCTCCAAACCTTCCAACCTGGGGTGACCCTCTAATATACTTATTCCTAATCTTGTCCACCCTCATCACACAAAGTGCAACTCTTAACATCTTAAACTCTGCCACATCCAGCTCAAACTCCTGCCTTTTTGTCAATGCCATTGTCTCCAACCCATATAACATAGCTGGTCTCACTACCCTCTTGTAGACCTTCCCTTTCACTCTTACTGATACTTGTCTGTCACAAATCACTCCTGGCACTCTTCTCCACCCACTCCATCCTGCCTGTACTCTCTTCTTCACCTCTCTTCCATACTCACTGGTACTCTGAACTATTGATCCCAAGTATTTAAACTCATCCACCTTCACCAACTCTTACTCCTTGCATCCTCACCATTCCTCTATCCTCCCTTTCATTCACACACATATATTCTGTCTTAATCCTGCTGACCTTCATTCCTCTTCTCTCTAGAGCATACCTCTATCTCTCCAAGGTCTCCTCCACCTGTTCTCTACTCTCACTACATATCACAATGTCATCTGCAAACATCATAGTCCATGGGGACTCCTTTCTGATCTCTTCTGTCAACCTGTCCATCACCATTGCAAATAAAAAAGGGCTCAGAGCTGATCCTTGATGTAACCCCACCTCTGTCTTAAATGCATCCATCACTCCCACTGCAGACCTCACCACTGTCACACTACCCTCATACATATCCTGTACCACTCTTACATACTTCTCTGACACGCCTGACTTCCTCATACAATACCACAACTCCTCTCTAGGCACCCTATCATATGCTTTCTCTAAGTCTACAAAAACACAATACAACTCCTTCTTACCTTTTTCTGTACTTCTCCATTAACACTCTCAGAGCAAACATCGCATCTGTAGTGCTCTTTCCTGGCATTAAACCATACTGCTGATCACTAATCATCACGTCCCTTTTTAACCTAGCTTCCACTACTCTTTCCCATAACTTTATGCTGTGACTGATCAATTTAATCCCTCTGCAGTTACTACAGCTCTGCACATTACCCTTATTCTTAAAAATCGGTACCAAAACACTTTTTCTTCATTCCTCAGGCATCCTCTAATTTTTCAAGATTTTATTAAACAATCTGGTTAAAAACTCCACTGCCATTTCATGTAAACACCTCCATGCTTCCACAGGTATGTCATCTGGACCAACAGCCTTTCCATTCTTTATCCTCTTCATAGCTATCCTTACTTTCTCCTTGCTAATCCATTGTACTTCATGATTCACTATCCCCACATCATCCAACCTTCTCTCCCTCTCATTCTCTTCATTCATCAACCCCTCAATGTACTCTTTCCATCTCCTCAATGCACTCTCCTCTCTTGTGAGTATGTTTCCCTCAGTACATCTTCCTTATTGGATTAAATTATATTCCTTGTATAATACAGTACAGTTGTTAGAAGGCATTTTATATCTATTGTTTTGAACATTTTTCCAGTAAACAATGAAACTAAATGCATGCACCAATAATAACAAAACTGCCCAATTCAGAACAGTTCCATCTTAAAAGTCTACTCAAACTTCTGCAATCCACCAGTATCAGTAAATATGCACAATCTCTGCAGAAGTAAAAGTCATCTAAATAATTCCACATGAAAGAGATCTGTAACTAATGAAGAGGTTGCTGCTAGCAAACAACTTTATATTTCATTGTTTCATCTACAAATAAAGTGCCTGTTGCCCTTGAGGAATAAATTGCCTATGTTACATGAAAAAAATGATAAGCTAGTAATATTGCAATAGGGAATGGAAGGCAAACTCATAACAGGTTCATCATTACTATGTATCTCTGCCAAAGAGAATATTCTTAGGACTGCAGCATCAACCCCCTTTAAAAGTATAGTATCAGCAATACATCTATATACTGTGGGAGTAGAACCCACAGCCTTCTGCATCCAAAGCAAGTACACTACCTCTTAAACTATTAGCAATGTAAGCAGACTCAGCATAAGCAGCACTAAACTTCTCTTTAAGCTTTCAGCTCCTTGTAAAATCCACTCGACACTCAACTGTATCTCTCAACTTTGAAGCACAAGAAATCTGGAAAAAGCCAAAATTTATTGGGGAAGGGACAAAAGCCCTAAAACTAGGGACACATTTTAAACATTGCTTGTATAATATTGAAAAGTTGCTAGAATAAAATGCTGTGTTACCACCGTGCACTTCATTGCCAAGTCTTGCACTCAGGACCCTGTGCACTACAGTCAGATCAATATACCACTATGCCAAATCAGCTGTTTCTTGAAAGACAGATAGACTGAAACTTAAATGGCTATCATTTAGTGAATTCAGTTCTCACCATAGCTCTCAATATCTTAGCAGAAAACACCTAGACAAAGCCAATAATGGGAGAATACTGCCCCCAAACATATTCAGTGAATTCAGTTCTCACCATAGCTTTCAATCTGTTAACACAAAAAACATGGCCAAAGCCAACAATGGGGGAATACAGCCCCAAAAATAGGGATAAGTGTCAAATATTGATCTTATAAACAGAACATTTCCAGAATAAAAGGTTTTGTGTTACCATGTATTTTCTGAAGAATATCAAGTCTGAAATTCAAATGCCTGCCATTATTTTCCAGAAAACCATAGATTTTATGAGGAACATAACAGAAATATGAAGCAAAATTTTCACAAGTAGTGGTGGGTAGGGAATTCAAGCTCGTATTACCAACTCCCTAGTTACAGGGTTTGAGTCTAGCCACTGATATTTCCTGAGTTCTTCTAGTCATGGGGGAGCATTTTACACACACACACACACACACACACACACACACACACACACACACACACACACACACATGCACACAGCTTGATTCCACTAGTTCACACTGCTTTGTTAATTGACACATCCTACCTGAGCTTAATTCCCTTCCTGCAGCAGCTCAATATTCCAATGCATGCTTCAAAAGCTCCACAAGACAACAGCAAAGTCCTTGTCCCCATGAGAGCAGGCTCCAGCCTTCAGACATTGCAGTCCAATCCCCTTCCAGTCTATGCAGTTGTAACTGCATAGACTTCTGGGATCTCTGTACAGAGAATGGCTGTCTTCCCCTCTGGACTGGTTCACCAGCAGTCTGGACTCCTGTGCGCATGTGTGATGTTCCAGGAATGCCTATCATGCATGCTCAGAAGTCCGGGACTCACATTTGTTTTTTTATTTATTTTCTTTTTTTTTCTTTTAAGGTTGTTTTATTTTCTGGGGGTAGCTGCAGTCCTGCAGTCCAATAGCATGAGCCGCCCCTGGTCAGCACCCAAAGATATTAAGTCTTTCACTGTACATATAGTGAAATAGTAGCACTAACCATTTGTATTCCTCATTATGAAAATGTTTTAGCTTAAAATATAAATACATACTTGTATATGTTTTAAAGCTTAAAGTCCAGTACAAACATTTTACATAAAGAGCAAATATATTGTTTCAGAAAATAAAAGTCCTACAATCAGACACCAAAATTCACTTGTTTTTAAGCTTTTTAATTTAATTTTAGAAGCCTTTTTCCAGGAATTTAGCTCACACTGTCTCTTGAGAGATATACTGTTCCACTCCATTTCTTCAGTATTATTAAGGATTTTATTGTTGTTAACAAAAGTGGATGCCTCCTCCATCATGTCAAATATTTTTGTTCCTTCAGAAAGAAATAATTTTATTGTTGCAGATCTTTGTAGGAAACACCAATGTGTCTTTAATATTGTTGTTTTTAAGTTCCTTAGTCAGTGGTAAACAGGACTTTTGTTTATTCATTACTTTTCTGGAATAATTATTGCCAAATCTGACTACACATTCACCTATTTTAATAGGCCTGCTGGACCATGCTTTCTTTTTAAATATTTGATCTTTTTCTAAGCTATGCATAAACGTAACTATAATTGAATGTGGTGGTGAGTTTTCCTTCTTTGAAGGTGCTCTCAGGGATCTATGTGCCCTTTCAATTCCAGACGTTAAAATTTCAGGAAGTTTTTTTTTATGTATCCAGGTTGTTAAAAAGTTTTTTTATATTGTCTCCCTCATACTTTTCAGGTATACCTTAAATTCTAATGCTATTTCATCTCCATCTTTTTTCTAAACCATCACCTGTATCTATGAGCCAGCTATTTTGTTTTAAAAGAAATTTAGTCTGCAATTCACTTTCAGTTATTCTCCCTTTGTGATCATTTAAAGCTTCTTCCATACTGCTGATTTGTGTACTTTGTTGTTTCATAAGTATTTCTAAATGTTCCATCTTCTTTCTGGCCTCATTATTGAAACTTTTTATTTTGGTATCCAGTTTATCTACTTTAAGTAATACATCCTGCATACTAGTTTTTTTGACTGGATGTCTTTTTTTTAATGCAAAAATCCTGAGAACCAATTCTTGAATGACTCATGTTGAAGTCTATTCTGTCTTAAGCAAGCAGTTGAAATACTGACAAGAAAATTACAGTTTCTGAAGAACTTTAAAGTATAAATCTTTTCTCTATTAATGAATAAAATTAGCTAACAAATATCTCTACATTTTATTTATTTTTTATTATATTTTCTGTCAGAGAAAAGTTTTCAATCAAAGAGATTTTGCCATTTTCTCCTCTCAGTTAGCCATCTTTGCCACACCCCCACCAGCACCGGTCTTCATATGAATAAGTCACAGCTGATAGAAATTCCACTTAGTAAAAAAAAATAATATTTTGTAAGCAAGCACTGATGTATTGTTTTATTGATACTATGATCTTTCCATGACAACCTACAAATCTGTTCATTCTTCCCCTTCATGTGGCCTTCCCTGTCTCAGGGGTCACTGGAAATCTACATAAATGACTGATTATCCAACACTGTAAGGTTAAATGTTTGGACAGAGAGTGGATGGATCTTGGTTCTTCAATTCTATTTTAATTTGGCATTACACTATGAAACATATTATAGAAAACCACAAAATAATGTACAATGTCTAGTTGTTAATGTTCAACTTCCATAGCAGTTTATTATTTTGTAACATGCAATTGCATTCTATTGACTTCATTTTTGGGCATATGCCTTCCATGTAACCCTAGTGATATTTTTAAACATCTTTAGTAAATCATTAATTTTAAGTTCACATGCATTTATAAATAAACATAGTAACAGTTTCCATTATTATCATCATGTAGTATACATATATGTTTTCCTTTTAGGCATTTTTATTTACTCCAGAATTATACAACTTGCCCAAGTCCTACCTTTCCTTAAATGTCACGCCTCCTCATGTACATTATCTGATAAGTTGTAGATAATATTTACAAACTATAAGGTATGTCCCAGACAGAAAATAATTCTCTTACTTCCAGTGCAACTTTTTGGCATCTGAAAATGGCTATGAATCTTCTAGAAATTGAAACTTCCAAGACAGTTGAGCATCTCAAGATCTGTAAACAATTTTTCATCTTTAAATGCTTTTAATGTCATTAACAGATCCACTCTTCCTTTGTTACCACAGACAGAATTGATTGAAATAAATTAACCTTTCAGTGTAACACAAAGAAAATTAATCATAAATCATAGTATTAATCAGTTTATGTATTTATTTATTTATTATTAAGTTAATAGTTGTTAACCAGTGTAATATACCAATGCCCTATACACATAAATAGTATCAAACATACCTAAGAAAATGAAGTTGTAAAACTTTATGTATTTAAAACTCTCATCTGTAATGCTCTTCCATATTACATTTCTGGAAATATAGAGTCTTCTGAAATGGTGAGCTGTCAACAGACTTCATTGTATTTTTTTCTTTTTGTTAGTTGCAGTTGTGCATAATTTTAATTTATTGAATAGTTGAGAAATAAAGTCAGAACTGTCTTTTTATTTCCATTGTTCTATTCTTCTCCATTTATTCAAGTATGATTTTTGATCGCCACATTTTTGTCAGATTAGGCATTTTCAGCTGAGTATTCATGTGGGATAGTTCTTAGGTAAAAGTTTTCATAGCAAGTCCTGGAAAGGTTATAAATAAAACAGTGAAGCCAATGTGATTTACTGTGATCGTCTGCAAAATTGTTAGTAGATTACTTTAATGAATGCAATGTTGTCTTGTCTTTTAAAATGCATTTTATCTGTCCCTTTTTTAATGTATGTTTTCTCTAATGTTTTGCAGTTGATACAGCAGTGGGACTAAAGATAGTGCACGATTTCTCTAGAGCTACTAATTGAATATAAAAATAGTTAATAAGTAATAAGTCAATAAATAAATACATAAATGTTTGTAGCCAACAACTGCTGGGTAAGATTACAAACTGTACTTGCCAAGTTGTTTGAAGAGGTTCTGTAACACAATATAGACAAGCAGAACTGACTGAGAACATACTTGTTTAGCTGTGCCATAGATTATGATATCTTATATCTTGACCTTTGCAAGAATTTACATATGACTGCAATGATGTCCCTTCCCATGATTAAAGTAAAGTGTTATTTTGTACCTGTGCAATTCACTGCAATAACAGAGTAAGAAAATCACAGTACTGTAGTGTTACATGCCCTCTAAATGTGGCATGGAAGCAGTAGGTAAATAAGTAATGCTGCACACTCAAATAAAGTAAGAGACTGAATCCTGCCAATATCACAGACTTAACTGAGGATGTTTATTTTATAATCAGATATATACCATGTGTTGAAGGGATTTACTGTGTTATACACAAACATTATCAGATCATATTAAGTAACAATTTATAGTTTGGTTACTTATTTTAAGGATTTACAAAAGAGCACCTTATATAAATCTGTATCTCTAATAGATTGTTTGGCCCATTTAGGAATGTTTGCTGGGGAGTTTAATACCTCTGAATCACTGGTATGTTAGGGATGTTCTGTTTATCATTTTTGAGATTATACCAAGGAGAACACCAATAGCCCAAAGGCTAAGGCCTCACATTATTTAAGTTCTTCTAGATGGGTGCTGTATATTGTTCAAATTGTCTGTACCCTAAATATTATGTCAGACAAACTACTAGGGCAGTTAGGAATAGAACCTTTGAGCATATTTGGGATATCAGGAATGTCTCTTCTACTAGCCTAGTTCTACAGCATTTTCAAGAATATCATTCTTCTGATCCCCCTGGCCTACATTTTTTCTTACTGTTTGCATATTCAAGGATAAATATATTTTTAGGTAAATATTGTGTTTAATACAGATGAAAGCTAAATATTTCTTGCATTAAATGTTTTGCAGCCAGGAGGTTTGAATAATGAATTGTACCTGATTTAATTTTAGATATTTATGATGTTATTCACTTGTTTATTCTTTTGGAGATATTTGGAAGTTTGGCTGGTATATATTTTCTTTTTTTCAGTAAGGGATATAGTACCCTACAGGGTGTTATGCCCAGATACTAGTTATTTATATTTTTATAAATAAAACAATTTTGAATAAAGTTTGGATGCTTGAAGCCCCAGTGAATCCAGGGCTGTTGATTATGACAAATACATTTTGCTACTATGTTTAAACTTGTGAGAGTGCACATAAATCTTCTTATATTCTGTAGGGAACTGACATATGGTGTTTGTTCATCCAAGGTCATCTGGCAAACAACACCATTGAAGCAGTATATTGGGGGATAAATGGCTTGCATGTATATTTTTTTATGTTACGGTTATATTTGTCTAGGGGCTCGGAACCTTTCCATGTCATGTGGCAGTATCCTGTTCAATAGCCTTCAGATTTAGGCAATGTTTTGAGATCAAAACAAGGATAGAGCCAGCATACAGTGACCTGAAAAAAGATTTATTAAGAATATATATAACAGCAAAACAGACCGGTTTCGGCCGGACAATATCACAGCCTTCTTCAGTGTAAAGCAACAAAAAAACACAATGCTGTTTAAATAAGTACTTCTCAAAGCTCATTGGTGGATAACTAAAATTGTTCATTAAGCCCTGGTGGAAACAATCCACCTAGTCTGATAATCCATTTCTTTTCTTTGGCATTTAAGATAGAATGCCAACCTGATTTATTCGAACGATTCCCTTGTATAATGTCAATGACCATAAAAGAAAATTTAGCAGTAGTGTGTAGCATATGATGTTTATATAATGCATTTTGAGCTATTTTGTTCTTAATATTACTAATATGTTCAGATATGTGTAATCTTAATGGGCGGGAAGTTTGTCCCACATAAAAAGAGCCACAAGTGCATGTTGCCAAATATATCAGCCAATCGCTACTGCAGTTAGCAAAGAAATGAAGATCATAAACTGAAGAACAATTCCTGCTAGAAAATTGCTTAGATTTACATACATATTGACAGTTGGTACAATGACCACAAGGAAAACAGCCATACAATGGTTCTCCCATCAACGTTGTTTATAAAGGTTGTGAGTTGTTCAAGGTACTTCCACATTTATAATGATTAAAAAAAAGAACTGAGATTTTTCCCCTTCCTGAATGAAAATAAACATCTATCCGGAATAATATTTGCAAGCTCATAATCACATTGCAAAATATTCCAGTGTCTATGCACACTTAGAATTAGACTGTCAGAATTTCTAGCATAGGTCGTTAAAAACCTAATGGGTTGTGATGATGTTACTGAATAGTCTCTGTAAGTAAGAAGTTCTGATCTATCCATAGAGTTGACCTGGTGACTAGCCTTTAGTACATCTCCTATCCTATAGCCCCGAGATTTAAATCTGCTGGTTAAATCACCCTTATGTTGTTGAAAGGAATAATCCTCAGAACAAATACAATTTACACGTATAAATTGTGATTTTGGAATGTTTCGTGCAATATGAGGTGGGTGATAGCTGGAGGCATGTAAGATGGTATTGTATTGGGGGTACTTCCTGTACACCTCAGTACCTAGTGTGTGATCAGGTAATCTTTTGATTAATACATCTAAAAAAGTGATTGTGTTTAGATCATAGTGTACAGTAAACTGTAAGCCCCATAGATTGTGATTCAAATATGAAACAAAATCCATGAGTTGACATTCATCACCCTTCCATACTAGCCAAACATCATCCAAATAACGTCTCCAGATGTCAATATATTCCATGAATATATTATTATTGCAGTCATAAATTATATGTTTTTCAACATAAGCCATAAATAGATCAGCATATATGGGGGCAAAGGATGCCCCCATTGCTGTTCCTTTAGTTTGCCAATAACAATTATCCTTGTAATAAAAGATGTTATTCGTAAGCACATGTTTGGCTAGACCCACCAAAAAAGAATTGAAGTTCGCTTCATATAAGCCCTATACTTCTAACCAATAGGCCATTGCATCCAAACCAGCTTGATGGGGGATGTTGGTATATAGGGCACTTACATCCAATGTGCATAGAAACCATTCAGGTTCCAACTGTGTGTCTGAAATAATCTGCAGAAAATTGGTCGTATCTTGCAATCGTGATCGCACCACATGCAATAGGAGTTTAAGATGTTTGGTGAGATACAAAGATAAAGGCTCAGTAATGTACCCTTTGCCAGATACAATGTTTTGAGAGTCATAGCCTTATATCACCCTCATCTTACCATGGCAATGATTTCAGTTCTTTTTAGTGGTAGTGCTTTTAGAAAGATGTTTTAGTATTATTATTCTCCAAGGGGAGCTCTGATGATGAAAATATCCAGAAGTTTGCATCTCATATGAATGTATGAGATGAGCACATTGACATAGCTCTCATTCAGACCATGGAAGAAGTCTGTGATACTTTCTTATTGTTAATACTTTTAACAATACAATAAAGTGTCATGTGGCTAAAGAGCATTAGGAAATGTGCAATACAAGTTACAACATTTTTCAAAATAAGTGATGTTATAATGGGGTGTCATTTGCTGTTATGTGATGTAATACATTCAGGATGAAAGGTTCACTAGTATACAAAAGCAACATATGGAATTTGCATTACAGTTTATCTGACTTAATGCAATAGTCAGCTGCCAACATTATTTGTAGTCACTATAACACAAGCATGTATAATGTTGACTAATGTCTATACAGTCCATTAATGGGGTCATTATTCACATGCATAATTCAATGTGCTGCATAAATGTAACTATATTGCACACAAACACCAAGCACAGTAAATATGTCTATATAACATAAAACCACAGTGCACGATGATACCTGCACTTAAATACTACAGGATAAGGATACAGGATAGACACTTTGTATACTAGATGCAATACTGCTATATCAGTATATTAGTACTGGATGCACTACTACTATAAAAGTGCTGCGCTATCCCAGGATTTGATGTTGGTGAGCTCCTTACCACAGAAGGATGAAACCCTGGCAATAACTCAGACAAGCAAGCTCCAGTTAGAGACACTGGTGATATATAACAGCATGAAAATAATGCTTATTTTGGGCAAATTACTGCTAAATTCAAATATTTTCTCCAACAGTTCCTTTCTCCTGTTGGTGCATCATTTTGGGGGTATTCCTGATATAACCCTTTTGTAACCCTTTGCCACTTATGTCCTGTCTATCCTGAGGTGAAGACGTTGTGGTGCCCTGACTATGACACCCCCATACACACACACACACACACACACACACACACACACACACACACACACACACACACACACACACACACACATAAACAAGGAGAGTAGCAGAGAAGCTGGGATCATCACATTATGGCCAGCTGGGATTATCTTTAAGAGGCCCTACCTACTATATGCTAGTATAATTAATTACAAAATTACAAAAAATAACCAGCAAGGCTACCAAGGCTGTAAACATAAACTGAAAAACTTTAATAAAACTTTCATAAAACAAAGAATAAGTGCTTTTTTCTATTACGCTTCGTCAGTTCCATAAATAAAAACAAAGCAGTCATGCTTTTAAAACCAAGTACACCTATTACAAAGCAATGTGTTAGCCAATCAGATCAATTCCTCAATTTATACCCCTTAAGGGCAGGCTTCAAACAAATACTGGCATTGAGTCCTGGATGTCTATCTGCTTGTAATTTAAGTATCCATCTCAGTTCAGCTAAGTCTACCTTATTATTTAAATCACCCCCTCTAAAATTATTTTTTAAATGCTGTAAAACTTTAAATGAAAATTGATGTCCTTTATATTCATTAATATGTTTGGGCAGTGCATTATTCATATTATCATTCCTGATTTCATACATATGGTATAAATTCCTTTCTTTTAATTTCCTTATCATCTTACCGACATAGAAACACATGCACCCTCACAGGTAGCCAAATAAATCACATTTTCTGTTTGACAATTAATATAGCATTGTGGTCTAAAAATAAAATCAAGCCTGGGATGTTCAAAATCTGTTGTCTAGAAATAATGGCACAGGCTTTATACCTGCAACATGGATATGTGCCTAATCTCATAACATCATTAGATCGCAAATGACCATCATTACATAGTAAGTCTTTTAAGTTATTACACCTCCTATAAGTAAACTTAGCATTACTACCTACAAGGACAGATGTTCTAGCATCAATAGTCAAAATCTGTATGAGGGCCACATCATTGGTGAACTTTGTCACAAATCTTAAATTTTGTTGAGAGACAATTCTATTATTATGATCTAAAGTAGTTCCATCTCTCCGTCCACCAGAATAGTAAGGTCTTGCCTTACTAGATCTATCAAGTTCAACTTCACTTTTAATATTATCAACTAATTTTCTATTGTAACCCCTATAAAATTGTTGTAAGTGCCAAAGCTGATTGAAGAAACGAACGAGGATAATATTCAAAGTAGATTTATTACAAAATTGTAGATTTCCACATAAAAATACTCCGTGTCAGTACAGCAAAAAACCAAACACATGAACGCCTTTACACAACATGCATTTTTGTCTCAATTTCCCGACTTCATCAGATAACCAGTAAATTCATCAATTAACCTTTATATCATCTAATTAATACTAAAACACCCAATCCCATTCAAGATGTGAGTTTAAAAATTTAAAAAGACAGTGAAACATTCTATTATTTACATACACTAAATACATATACTGTCATTGTGTTTCTCCATTAAGTAAATGCTCAATAATAAAATTCTTTAAAATAAATTATTATACATTTAATTTAAGTCAAATAAATAACTGTTATATGTTTAAAACAACTTCATAAATATTTTTAAACCTATTGTGTTTTATATGAGAAAAAGGTAATATCATGTCATCTACTAACTAAAGTGCTTAGTGCCACTCTATTTTTAAAGTTTTGCAGATCTTAATTTTAAAAGTGGAACAATGGATATATAATCATTTAGCACTGGGAGGGGGTCACTTGCCACCAAAGTTCTCTAAATTCTATTCTCTCTTCCCATGGACCATCTCTTACATATTTCTTTATTTGTTCCAACACAAGAAAAGAGAATTTAGCATTTGGACAAGATCTAGTGTGTTTGTATAAAGCACTTGTTTCTTTTCTTATTATAATATCATATTTGTGTTCATAAATTCTTCTCTTTAATATTCTCTCTGACTTTCCAACATAAAAAGAAGTACATTCTGAACAAACAGCTAAATATACTATCCCCTTGGTCTCACAGTTATAGTATCCTTCACTTTCTATCCACCTGTCCCTACTTTCTAAATAAATTTTGTTTATATTCATAATATCTGCACATTGTGGACAATGTCCACATTTATATGTTCATTTTCTTCTCTTATGATTTGTGTTAATATTTCCATGCTCCAATATATTCTTAAAATTTTGTGAGTTCTTGTATACTACCTTAAAAGGAAGATCTGATATATTTTCCAAGTCTGTAAATGTCACAAACCTATTCCATTCTTTTTCAACTATTTTTTGGTAGTATTATTAAGAGTATTGTATTCTATTACTAATGCTTGTTGGAAGGTAATGTTGTCATAAATATCACTTGTCAAGGGCATACCATAATGAACCTGTGAAATGTTTCCCCGAATTGGTTTAAATTTGTAAGCTTTTCCTTCCATAACCTCTTCTTTCATTTTATTAATAAAATCATGTGGATAACCCCTCTTTAAAAACATTTTATCCAACAAATCACATTCAACCTGGAAGTCAGTATCTATACTAGTCATACAACTTTCCCTTACAAATTGACCCTTTACTATATTTTTCTTACAAAAATGGGGGTGTGCACTTTGGTAATGCAGAAAGGCATTGCAACAGGTGGGTTTTCTAAATATCTTAGTTTCAAACTTCCCATTTGTTTTATAAATTTCTACATCCAAATACTGTAAACTCTCTTTAGAAGTATTGAATGTAAATTTAAGGAAGTCTGTAGTTTCTTCCATATAAATCTTAAATTCTTCTAACTTTTCAACACTACCTGTCCATAAAATAACTATATCATCTAGAAATCTTCGATATAGAGTCCAACAGGAAACATACTCAGAATTTAAAATATATTTTTTCCCACTTAGCTAACACAAGGTTAGCATAAGTTGGGGCACAGGCCGCCCCCATTGCAACTCCACGAATCTGCTGAAATAATTCCCCATTAAAGCAAAGAAAATTATGTTTAAGAATCATATCCATTAGAGCTACACAAACAATTTTATCATTATGGGGCAAGTTATCATCATCAAAGACCATCTCTTCAAACATTTCCATCCCAGAAGAGTGAGGGATACAGGAAAATAAGTCAATAATGTCTATAGTAATTAATATTAGGTCTTGACAATAAAGGTCATCAGATATAACCTTTAGAAGGTCCCATGAATCTTTTAAGATAGATTCCTTCTTTGTCCACAAACACTTTAATTTAGTATCTACATATTTAGCAAGTGGGTATGTTTTAGAACCCTCCACTGAAACTATAGGTCTCAAAGGGGAGTCCTTCTCATTCTTGTGAGTTTTAGGGATTCCAAAAATTGTGGGTACCCTAGGTTTATCCACTTTCAAATATGTAAAAGTTTTATGTTCATAAAGTCCCTCATATAACATATCATTCAAAATTATGTCAGTTTTATTGTAGGCAATATTTACCTCATTCTTAGATACACTGAGATATCTATCCTCATTTCTTAAAATTAAATTTATTTTGCCTTCATACTCAATATTGTCCATGATAACTACTCCTCCCCCTTTATCCGGTTTCATAACTCTAATATTAGGATTAGATTTTAACACATTAAGTAGTTCACATTCTTTTACACTCAAATTGGGTCTAAATCTAACTTTCCTATACTTATTTATAAGTTCACTTTCAATAATGTTTTCCAAGTTTTTAAGCTGTGGGTGGAGAGGTGGGTTATAAACTGTTCTTCGTCTCAAACCCTGGTCCACTTCCCTACTACTGAGGGGTAGTATTAATCATAGGTTAACCTTCCTTAAAAATAATTTAATATCTAACAAAGTTTTAGTGAGCTCACCTTTCTTATATGGGATAAATTTAAAGCCCTTTGATAACAAACTAAAATGTTCCTTCTCTAATAAAATATCACTAAAATTATAAATACAAAATTGGTTAAAAATGTGCTTAGCACCATCAACTTTTATCTCATTAGTTACTTTGTTGGTGGGAAGGGTATAACTTAATATCTCCCTCCCCCCCCCCTCCAATGAAAATATAATTCCTGATACCCTGATTTTTTCATCAGTCTTTCAGATCTACGAAGGGGGGGGGGATTCCTCTTGAGCATAAGTTTCTTCTTCATACTGGTTATCGTCATTCATATTATCTTCGTGATTAACATAATTGACCTGTTTAAAGGCATAATTATTCATTTTATACCCTGTAGTGCGTGTCTTAAGGGACCCCATTGCCTGTGCACAATTATCATCTCGTACATAACCTCGAGGTGCATATAAACTGACCTTTGACAATGCTAGGGAAAATATGACTGGGATGCATACTCCCCTGAGAAAGCAGACTATTTTTCCAGCATGCCTTCCTATATAATTCCATATTAATGGTGCCTAATGGTTCCATGTTCAGATGGGCATCCAGGAAACTAATGTCAGCATGAGAGATTGTCATGGTAAACCTTAAAAAGTCAGTAGTTGTCTCCAGGTAATCTACAAAATGTTTTAATGATTGTTCACTTTCACCCCACAAGAAAAATGCATTGTCAACAAAACAACGATAAAACTTGAGGTGTTCATGGTACTCATTATTCTTAAACAAAAGCATGTCTTCCCAGTAATACATAACCAAACTGGCATAAGAGTTTGCACATGGGGTGTCCATTGCAACACCCCATCTCTGCAAATAAATATCATTGCCAAAAGTGAGAATGTTATTTTCTAGTGTCATCTCTAGTAAAGTACATATTAGCAATATGACATCTGAATTATATTCACTACTGACATGCAGAATGTCCCTGACAGCTCGTATTCCAAAATGATTGGGTATAGCAGTGAACAGAGTTCTGATATCCATAGTCACTAAAAGCCAATCAGGAGTCTCACCAGCCATATCCATAAATTCAAAAAGGTCACCCAAAAATTGTTAACTATCTTTTAAAACTGGGGGTATATTAGTTAAAATTCTCTTCAACTTATCTTCCACAGACATCAACAGGGGTTCCATTATCACCCTGTATATTTAATTAGATGCCACTGCATACAATTAGGATGGTCTGGAGGAATCCTCCTCCTCCCCAAGTAGTGACACTAGCACAAACCTGCCCACATGCCTGGCCCCAAATTCCATTCTTTAATCAAGTTTCCTTGGGGTTGCAAGGAACCTGTCCTTTCAGTGCATCTCCCTATCCCTCCCCATGAAGAAAAGTTAACAGGTAAAGCCTTGTCATTCTTTTTCCCTCATAACAGCTCCAATAGATATCTGACCCACTAATGAAACTGTGATCACCTGGATCAATGTCCCAACTTTGTCCCCTTATTACAGTAGAGATAAGGAAGAGGAATAATGATGATGCGAGCCCACTTAAATATATGAGGGGGGGTAGTGAGGGGAACATGCTGTATGTATGCTGCTAGGACACACAAACTAATGGTGATATTGGAGGCATGACAAGAACTGACTGCTACCTTGTCAGGTTAGTGGACACGTGAGGGATATGTCAACTCTTAGGTGGAGGAGGGCTCCTTGCAGCACCATTGAAAATCCCCTTCTTGACATCAACCAAGCATGTCAAGGATCTGTAGGACTGAACACAAAACATGTTGGCTACAGCACAATGGTCCAGGCATCTCTGCTCCATTCCCTGGTTCTAGTGATGCTCATAGCCTGATGACTATTTCCATTCAGGTAGATACATACCTAGGGTTCACCCTCACTAGAGTGGTGAGACCTGCACAGTGAACAGGCCCAGAGTATGCACCTGCTATGCAGTGGTCTCTTAAAGAAAAATGTCTATTAATAATTCCAGAGATCTATAGTCAGTGGTACCTAGCAAAAAAAAATGTTGGTTTCTCTTCTGAGGCAAATCTCTCACCTGCACCTCATTCATTAATAATAGAGATGAGTTTCTGATTAGCATATCATAGGCATGACACAAATTGGATTCACAGAGGTGCACAGCTAAAGCATTCTGTATGTCATGCTGGGTCATGCTCCTAGTCATGTGTATCAATTATGTTACACACTAGTATAAAGCATGATATTTAGTCATTGCTAATACAGACATTTTGATATTGTCAGTCTAGTGTGTAGCCATATAAGTGCAAAAAATGTCAAAATGTGATACACAAATTTATGTTTGCAAAAATAAAACAAATACCATGATTAGGAAACACAGCAGTGCTGTATAGTGTTTGTCAGTATATATGTTCAGCAGCATCATGCAACTGTTACACTAAAACAGGTGGTTCTGACTTTCTAAGAATTCACATCTTTGAGCAAATATCTTAAGCATAACGCAGTCTGCAATTGTCAAAATATTTCATTGCAATTGGCATTATCTGAGGAATGCAGATGTCTGACATCTAAAATTATCCTTATTAACCTTATAGCCTTGTAAATACTGCAATGTATTGTTAGTTTGTTATAATATACATTTTTATTATATTGATTTTAGCTACAACAAAATCATAGCTGAATTTGGCATGGTTTCAGTCTAGACATTTTAATATATAAGTAAAGGGGTTAATTAATTCCTTGAATGATTGTTTAATTCATTTACAAAATTACAGATTTTCACACCACATCCCTCCATGCCTGCTGCTGTCACCATGTGTCACTCGTGACATGAATTGCTAGACTGGTGTATGTATATAGATTCCACCGCATGTGCAACAGCCAAGTTCTCATGTACTTTTATTGAACAGGGTCACTGGAGTCATGGTTTGCCCCTTTCTCTATCCCCAGTGATATAGATGGCTTCACTGCGTGTGTGCGGGTGTGTGTGTGTGTGTGTGTGTGTGTGTGTGGATACAGATATGTCTGTGTTACTGCATAGCATAGTGCAAATCCTGCTGAGAGGTAGGAGTGTGTTGTAATAGGCAGTATTAATAAATAGTAATGGCCAGCAATATTTGACTGTGCTAGTGAGAGTCAGTATGAACAGTAGATGTTATGTGTATGTGTATTCACATTTACTTGTCAACTTAGTAACTGTTGTTGCCTTCAAACCTAACCATTCTGTCTGATATACATTATCTCTCTGCCTAAATGTACATAATGTCCACACATCTCTCAGATGTATTTATCTAAGGGTTGAAGTTAGCTGTTTTGCTGGCCAGACTTGTGGCACAGAGTGATGCTCTCTCTGTGACACAATGATCAGTAGCCTTGAGTTTCATGGGTCAGGTGTTTGGAGGTTGTGGGGTGGATGAAAGTCAAAGGCCAGCTATCTTACCTTTGTCATAGAACCCCCCCCCCCCCCCAGAATATGCCAGGGACTTTTATAAGCAACAAATAAGAAGGTTCAGAAATTGATTCTATTTGCTACCATGGGGTAATCATCATTTTGATCATGATGCTCCATTCATCAGCACCCACTACATTTTATGCATATTAAATGGTGCAAACTCAGATGGACTAGGATATGTGACTAAAAAAGTCTCAGAGCTGCCTGAAGTTTGTTTGCAACTGATATCTCCTCTTCTTCAAGTAAATTAATTAGAAAGGTGAGAAGGGAAATAGAGAGCAGTCTGAGGCCAAAATAAATGTAGTTACTCTATGTAGGACGAGACATTCTAGTTTTTCACTATGTAGGTTTTGGGTCTGTACACTTTTGGGTGAGTCCCCTTTCTGTAACTACTGTCTGCCATAATTGCATTAGACCTACCATGGAATGGGTAGCATTCATCACCTGCTGGGACACATGATAAATATTTATGATATCCTTGTATTGTTTCATATTTCCTTTTACCTAATTTCCTGTGTGCTTTCTGCAACATCCTGTATATTGTTTCTTCCCACCTCACACCTACCCTGCAAGTTTGTTTCCTACTTCACCCATTCAAACAATGTCTAGCTGTTTCCCCTGTACATTATAAAATCATTTGCTTTTCCGACTGCTTTTGCTTGTAATGTCCTAATTCCACATATTGTTGATGCTCATATCTCTTTGTCTTACTTATTTTGCACTTCAATCATAAGATAATGCACTTTCTTTTCCAGCATTTCACTTGTTCACCATTGCTTGCAATTTGCAATCACTTACAATTTTTCTTATGCATACCTGCATGCTTTCTATGAAATTGCTACCTGTTTCAAGGTGTATGAATGCCTTTTTTTCTGCCTTTGTTTTTTCTTTATCCTATTTCACTTGATTATTTTATCCATCTGTCAGTGGGGCAGTCCAGTTATTGCTTCCTGCTGTGCTATACGTCCATATGTATAAACTTCCCTGTCTCACTGAACTACTATCAGCTAACCCACAGAAATATTTATGTTTGTATTGTTTATTCCATTTGTGCCAGGTGATTGCCCTCTGATAAATTGTATGCAGTATATGCCATCCAATTCAACTGGAAAACATACTATATGATGAGTAATAACATCATGTTTTCATCTTGTGCTGCAGTACTGGAAATTGTGAAGTTATCACTAGCTTCTGACTACCATATCAAGGTTGAATATATTATGCTCTGTGACATGCTGTAGCATCCTCTGATGCATGTTAGTGACAGTCCAGAGAAAATATACCTTGCATTGCTATGCTACAAATATTCTACATAGATGTGGGACATGCATAGCTGTTGGGTATATAGCTATGTTCGAAGCATAGTTTATTAACTAACAGTCTGATAGGTACAAAACAAGCAATGGTTTTAGGTGCATAGCTGTCTTTGAGGTATAACCTATACTACTAATGAACTCTATAGCTACAGGAAATGTATGACTGTTGGAGGTATAGATAGCTTTGAATTATAGCTTTAAATGGCATGAGATATGCAAAAAAGGACAACAACAGGTGTTCAGATAGAAACATATAAAACGCTGCACAATTCTGCTTCTAGCAGGACTGCACAGCGTGTTATGAGGGAGATGTTCAAATACTAAAAACAACTAAAAAATTATTAAATAAATAAAACACAACAGGCCACAGACTTGAAGCTGAAAAACTTAACTCCAGTGCCTTGGCAAAACAACTTCAATGAGTAAAAAAACATAAATAAAACAAGTATGTATACAATAAATCTAAAAGTTGTGACTAATAAACTTAATTAAACAATTAAAGTTAACAAATCAAATACTTGCAATTACATTCTGAGTTGAAACAAAGAAGTATCAAAGTGCCATACTTTAAAATATAAACAGTTTCTTTAGACAATAATTTATCCTTAAGTAGACATTTTCACCTACAACTACCACTTGTTCCAGAACAGAGACCTGTAATAAAGAAAAATCACCATGATGATATTGTTTAAAGGGCAAGGCTAAAGGACACTCTGAACGCTGTTTCTTAATGTCTCTTATGTGCTCCTGAAGCCTTAACTTAAGGCTCTTTTGCTTTCTCCTATATAAAACAGATTACATGGCCATTTAAGAGCATAAATAATGGCCTCAGTAATACATGTGAATATGTTCACTGGATTAAACCTAATATTATTAAATTTTGGAAAAGTGCAGACAGTAAATCTACAGGTGGACATTTTCTTCATGAGAAGGTAGACATCATGGAATAAGAACGTGTGAAAATTCAAACAACTGGGGAAACAAAATTACTATGAACCAGCATGTCCCCCAGGCTTTGACCCGATTTATAAGAAATAAGGGAAAAATTATTTAACAAACTAGCAAGTTCACAATTTTTCATCAAAAATTGCAAATAGTATCTAAGTAAATGAATCAACTTTCCACTAAAGACATTATAAGCTGTAACAAAATAAATGTCTCTCTTATTCTTCTTACTGCTATTCACAATATTATCACCCACTTTCACCACAGGGGAAATGTACTCATCAGCAGATGGCACACCTGTAACTGTTCCCCAACCCCCCAGGAGGGTGGGGGAATCCATCTACCCCAGTAGTCGACATCCATAATACTTTGTTACCTATACCAGTGCAATCCCACTTATTAATAACTTTCTGAAGATTCAAAAACAACATCACTTTTATATCCTCTGCTTATAAACATATCAACAGTCATCCTGGCTTGATTAAGAAAATGTTGAAAGCTCTGTCCCAGTGATTAAATTCTACCTTAACATGTAGTCTGGGTTTGTACATTTATTATTTTCCTATGACATTAAGAATATTTACTGAAAGTACCAGCAACAAGGTACAAGCAACAAAAACTGATTTGCTTCCCACCCCCTGCATTCCAAAAACACTATATTTAACCACTTCTGAATACTAGCTGATGCTTTCTGAGTAAATGGTACTGCACTATGCAACAAACAAATGCATTAGCAGTGAATGTAATAGTGAATATAATACAAACACTCAGCATTGTGGGATTGCAAACTATACCAAATTAATTTGATTTTTAGTATGGAAAATAGCGATATTTAGCCGGAAATCAATCAAACAGAAGATATGCTTTGACCATGCTAGCAGCTAATAATGTTACATTGATAAAGTTTAAGTACAATTTTGATTTTGTTACTAAAAAGTAATTATTTTGTTTGCCGTGTTGTATCCCTGAAATCAGGATTGGCCTTTCGTCAGCTGGTGCCCTAGGCAAAAGGGCTCCACAGCTCCCCCTCCCACACCACTCGGTGCCCCCATCCTGGTCTACCTACACCAACCAAATTAGTGTTACTGGAAAAGTGCCCCTGCTACAGTAGTGCCTTAGGCAGATGGCTACTTGGCCTATACCTAAGGCTTGCTATGCCTGAAATGATTCTTTAGTTTACAGGCAGCAATTACTCTTGTTTTACACCATACTACTAAATGTTTGCGCAATGATTGCTCACAGATCATACCATGTTGCTGAACAGTCCATTAAATGCAATTATTGGGTATTTTTCTGTTGAGACAAGCATTAGTACTTTTTTTCTGCCTGCAAAACGGTGATTTCCTTCACCCAACTAAATAATATTATCATCTACTGGCAAATACTTTTATTTGATTTTGTTTTGATACAGTGCATTCTTTGATGATGTTAAGTATCTGAGCAGAATGGCCAAGAATTAAATCATGTGTTAACTAAAAACTATTAATATTTTGATAACCGGGTTTATCAGTTGATGAGCCCTTTCCAAACATGACGCTGTCTACAAGGCCGAGGCAAAATACAATATAAATATAGACTGTAAGTAATATAGAATAGATCATTTCTCATCATGATTTTTGGGAGGAACTGGACTATCTGCAGAAAACCCGTGCTTCCATAGGAAGGCAAAAAAAGAGGGTAGCTAAATGCCAGGACTGAACTCATGATCCTCATGCTGTGAGGCAGCATTCTTATGATGTAGGTGCAATTATGTTCACAGTTCCTTTTAGCTCATTTTAATACTAGGCATTCAATAATGCCATTAGTTACATTTAGATGCAATCTATATTAAAGATCTTCACAAACTGCAAAAATATAATTGGACAGTCTGCGGAACATGTAGCAATTTATTATTTTTGCCCTTGTTTCACAGAGAGAAATATACACTGTAATATGTGTTTATGTAAAAAACATATCCAGTGTCATCTGTGTGCTTGACTATGCTGCTGCAAAACATATCTTAGAAATGCACTGATAATATTTTTGCTTTATTAAAATGTAAAAATATTTTTGAACTTTTTGTATTTTGCAGAAAAGGAGACTTCATATATTCCGAAATGAAATATGCCTATTCTTTAGGGTACAGAAAACTGCTGTCTGCAAATTGTCTCAGTCTCCAGAACCAGTGAACGTTCTACTTTGAATGTGCAAAACTGTGATTAGATGACTGCTTTTGTTGAAATGAGTGTTCATGAATTGGGCAACTCCTGTCATGATCAT